>NW_019384794.1:0-184508 GCF_000671375.1 Centruroides sculpturatus | reverse complement strand
CTTGTTTATTATAGTTATGAATGTTATACATTTTATTAACTTATAAAAATTCATTTATTGGTAACATATATTTTAAACTAATAAGAAAAATTCATATAACTTATATATATATATTTATTTTATTAATTTATCAAATAAATTCCCTTCAAGTCTTAATATAAATTTTATTTTCCTTCAAAGTCTATTCATGTTTTATTAATTTAACTTACATTTTAAAATTTAAAGGATTGAAGTCAAAACTTCAAAAAATAAGAGTTGTTAATTTGAATAACTCTTTTAACGATAAATAACGAATAAAAGTTTTTCCTATTTAAAAATTTTCAGCTTATTAAGATTAGGCCTATATTTGAAGCATTTACGCTTTTATATTAATAAGATAAATTTGTTGACTAATTTATTTCATGTTAATCTTAATGTATTTATATATAAATTGTTATAAATCTATCGCATTATTGTTTATTGTAAAAAGTTACAATATAGCAAACATTTCTTGAGATAATTTTTAAAAAATGTTTTAAACTTCGAAAAATCGTATACAGTTTGTAAATTCATAAAATACGGTACGTTAATATAGTGTTGAAATACACTCATTGACAAAAATTACGCATTAAGAAAGATTCGTTGAATTCGAATGAAACTTTATTAGTGCGAACGTAATGACGATGGAATGAATGATTACAGGAAATTGTCCTTTTGCTATGATATCGTAATAAGTAATTGCAATAGCATAGCAAAGAGACAATTTCCTGTGGAACGACGATACAATTTAAAGGAACCTTCAGTACATTGCAGATTGGTTTGATGAAATTTTTTAAAACTTCTCCCGTCTAAAAAGACCCTCTTAGTAGACATTTTTAGCAAGCCTATTATGGGGTCGGTCAAGCCCACAATGAGAGTTTAGTGGTGAGGGACAAAGCCCGATATATCCGGATGGATCACTTCTGAAAAATTCCTGGGGTTTTTCAACCCACTCGGATTTGATCTCAGGTCTCTCTGCACCTTAACCGTTGCCTAACCAACCGTGATTTGATGGAATACTTCAACGTAACGCAGGGAGCAACTTGGGCTATCTGCCAAGGAAAGATATCTTATGAGAGAACTTTTGTGGGAAACTGGCCCCTATTTAGGTGTTAAAAACATGAATAAAACATAGAAACGCCACATGGCACCCGTTGGTGAGGCGCAAACATATGACCAAATACCAGTGTATAGTGGTTTGATCTATTCGGCCACTGGTGGACAGTACTTTTGCACAACCTCCTCGTGCCTAGCTATAGACGATGGCATGATCGGAGACGGAGGCATACAGGCACCATATGCCAGGGATGGCGAACCTTTTTGAGACCGCGTGCCATATAGTAAGCATACTCAGCTTTAACGATGTTTGTGCGTGCCAAAGTTTTAGACTTCAAATAACGATATTTAAATAAATTAAACGAATGTGATTTAATTAGAATAAATGTAAAAAAAGCTGATTGAAAAAGGATGATCGGGTGATAAACCGAAAGGGTGATTTTAAACGCCAGATGATAAATCGAAATCATATGATACGTTACGTGCCACTTTGGACATGCGTGCCATAGGTTCGTCATTCCTGCCGTGTGCTATCTTGCTACAGATATACCCACATAGCAACTGCGGTGCTACATGTAGATGGTCGAAGTTGACGTATCATCTGTTACCATAAATGCTCAATGATAATAAATCTGGACAATGGGATAGCCAAAGAAGTGTGGAAACATTTCTGAGAAACTCTAGCTGATCCAAGAATTATATTGCTGGAAAATGGCTGCAATATTACCACGAAAGGCAACACATCAGGGCGCAGGATTTCCTGAACGTACCGTTGTACGGTCAATGAATGATTCCTTGCGTGATGTAAGAAGACGAAATGGTTACCAGATCAGCAAACCAGCAGTGAGGCAGAGTGTCGCTCAACAATAAAGGCGGGATAGCTGGATAACCGAGTGGGCTAGAGTTTCAGCCTACCGCTCTGAGAGACTCGGAATCGAATCCAGCAGAGTCGAAAAACCCCAGGAATTAATCGGGATAGTCTATCTCAGATATGTTGAGCCCTGTAATAAGCCTGGTCAAATCCACGACGGGCCTGGAAAAGCAATCTTAATGACTATAAGTCAGAAATAGTCCAGAAAAAGTAAATGTGAGATTGCAGTGTTCATCAGTGACCATCCATTGTTAACACGGTGGTCGTCAGTTCTCAAATGAAACTGGGATTCGTCGCTAACGTCCTTAGCAAATCCTGTCCTTAGCAGTTCATACTTCTCTGTTATGGAACCACTTCAAACGAAGCCGACGATATTTTATTGCTAATAGCAGGACACATTTCAGCAGCCGCACTGCAAATTTGCCTGTGCTAGGGCCCGCGTCTTAATTAATTTCGATAATACCAAAGGTTAGGTAGCTAATAGCAACAGAAGGCTTACGTTGCATATTCGAAGTTATACCACGCATAAATTTATTGGTTGTTAGGCAATTGGCAAAGGAAGGGACAGGGTCTGTAGCGAAACTTTTCTCGTCTCTGAATGGTGGATAAAGAAGCCGTTCAGCTGTTCATGCTCGTTTGACGATCAGACGATCATCTCTGCTGGTAGTCTGTCTGGGGAGTCTAGAGCCTGCTTGCTGTGTATGTGTGCCGTCACATTCACTGCCCCAACACCTCCTTGCAGTCAGAACGGCCCAGATTGAGGGCAACTCGGCAATACAGCCGTCTTCATTCAGTCAGTTCAGTCTGATGATGGATTTTTCTGAAACTCCGTCAGCTGTGTCTAATGTCTTTGATTGTGTCGTACAAGCATGCCTGATGTTCGAAGACCTTCAAACAACAGGTACACAGTGAGTCTGTTAGAGACTTTATATAGGATACCGGGGTAGTTAAGGAACTCTGGTGGCATTATTTGACATGCAATTAAACCACAACTGCGTAGAAAATTCGATATTGCAGCTATTTTTATGATAGTTTCAACATCAGTTCGACTCGTTTCGGTCAACCGATGACAGCCAAAGTTGGTCCAACATTGAATCAGCCTAGAAACTAACTTCAGTCAATATGGAAACAATTGTAATACGATTGTTGGCTAAAAGTCAACACAATACAGAGCTGACTATCAAAGTAATATTATGGTTCCTAGAATTCCGTTTTAAATTCGGTTGAAGATTTGTGTTGAACACCAATTTAAATTGATAGCCACTGTGCTATTTTCAATTTTTATCATCAAATTCGTATTGGCCCATACATTAGATATGTATAGTACATAGCATATACTTGGGGAAAGCTTTCCTACATCGCATACAGTACTTCGAAAGTAAGGAATGTCGATATTTCATTTTTACTTTTTAAGTAGTATAATGTAAGTAAAGTTAAAAAACTAAGTTGTATAAATATAAAATAAAAAACAAGTTTTAAACATTATTCTTTCGAAAGAATGTCACTGACCTTTCTTTATAACCGCTTACAAATTTTATTAATAATATAAATTGCACAACAGGTATGCGTTGAAACTGTGTAACTTATATCTTATATTCGTTTATGTTAGAAGATTGTTGTATATAAGCCGTTTAAAGCAGTGTCTTGGTTTAAAATTTATTTTAAAATATAAGATAGAAGGACTCTCGTGCATATTATTTTTGTATGCTGAAATCTGGTTACTGCTATATGGTCAATATCAGCAACATCAATTCATAGCATTCCAACATTAATGATAACATCGGATGGCGATTAAATGCCGACGTTGTGTAAACCATTAACATTACTTCCGATACAGTATCAATACTCATGACGGAGCGTGCACCACTTATTGTTCATTGACAATACAGGACCTGTTTTGACTGAAACTGTTGGCTTAACGTTGCCATTGATTGCTGGGTCCATTGTTATTAGTAAGCATCGCACCGATGTTGATTTCAATTGCTGGGCTAGGGTTAGTATTGACTCTTGGTCCAACGTTACATCCCAATTGTATGTCGATGTTCATTCTAAAGTAGAATACCAATGTTGGGCTAGTGTTACCGACTTTGGACCAATGAAGATTCTATTGTAAACTTTTTGTGGGTATTTACATATATACCTGTCATGTCTGTATGCCGAATTTTGCAGTAATTGGACAATTCTATCTAGGTGCGTAACTTTTTTTTGTTAATGAATGTATTTTTATTATTAAAAATCTATTTTTCAATCGGACAATATTCAATTAGGAAAATTTTAGGATACGTTTAAAATACAATAATTGTAATACAGTAGTTGCATTTCAGTTATTTAAAATTATCCAGAAAATGAATAGTATAGTTTTTATATTTGTAAAAGAGTATTAATCTAATTTTTATGTTTTTACATTACATTATTTTCTCGATACTTTCTATATTCTCAAAATCAATTTTAAAAACTAAGCTTATTCAGTTGTATTGCATTACCTTTATTTAAACCTTAAAAAGTTGTTATAAATTAAATATAATTAATATTTAATAAAGCATTTCATTTATGTTGAAAAATTAATTGAATGGAAGATGGGCTGCTTGTAATGTAACTATCTATTCTTTGATTTAGATGAAGTTTGAACCAAAGAGTTATTTCGTAGCTAAATAAATTATTTGGACTAATTAGATATTTCTTAACTTTGAACTCTCTGGTTCATTTTTGATATTATTAGTTCAATTAACTTATGTCAAATTAAACATGGTTATCCCATTATTCTAATAATCCGATATACAAGAATTTTTGAATTTTAATTAGAACTTTCAAAGTATTTGTATATCAAGTTTACTAAAATTGCATTTATTTGATGCATATGCATGAATACAAATGATTTCTGAATATGGATTTATTAGCTTAAATATTAAATTTCTATGAATCTTTTCTTATCAATTAGATATTCTTTAATTGGATTCAAAATTTTTGCTGGTGTAAATACCAGCAAAAATTTTATCAGTTTATCAGGTAAAATTTAATTTATGATTAAATTACATCTTAATAATTTATTCACATCAGCGAAAATAGAATTTGAGAAAGTGAATTACAAATCTAAAATACAGTATATCTGAAATTTGATTCCTATATACAGAATAATTAATAAATGGATAATTTTTACTGATTTTCATTAGTTTTTAAATAATGAAATTTAAGATACTGTTATTTTTGCGCTCAAAATTATAATTAAACTAAGCTTCCTGAAATAAAATTCATTATTATAAAATGTAGTTTAAAATTCACATAGAAACATCATGTTACAGAAGTTTTAATTGCTTTCTAATAGCAACAACTATTAGATTTGACAAAATTAATTATAACTAATCTACACACTTCATTTTTATAGTTTTATGTCAATATTTTTACGAAACAGCTTAAAATTATTACTTACGTCTCGTTCGTTCCGAAGTGCTGCATAGTTGAATGCTTACTGAACCAGATCAATTCTGAATTTTGAAAAGATAAGCTTTAACAGGTTATATACTTTCTTTCTTCACAGTTGTTGTTATTATTATTATTAACCATTTTTATGAAAGCAAAACGTAAATATTTTATCTTGTATATTGTACGTTTTCTTAATTCCTTTCAAGTTCCTTCTTTAATTGACATATTTGGCATATTCTTATATTAAATATGATTCGTTGTTTTGTAAATTTACGCTATTTTATATATTTCAGTTAAGCACTTTCTTTACACAGTTTCCGTGACGATTGAGACGTCCGTCATATCCCGAATCTAAGTTATTGTGCTGTTGTCATAGAAATTGGCTTTCTGTGTTATAATTATTGTCGAACTGCATGACGAATTTCACCAACCATACTAAATCAACATCCGGTGAGGTGTCTGTTAGAAAGGCAAAATGAATATTATGTCTTTATTCTTATACTATTAACATTATAGTTTAAAATGTTATTGTTAACTTAAACTAGTAGTTATTGTTTAATGTTTCGTTGAGAATTGCAATTTTATATACGGTATATTCTGTAATATTCTATATTCCACTAAATTTCTTAGTAATTTTAAATATCTAGAGTAAATAGTTTTTCCTCTGATCTTTACGAATTTGTTTTCTCTTAAATTTATTTTTTAATAATAATTATTAATTATTTGTTCAATTATTTCATTACTCTCATTAAGTTAATCGTTATAATATTGTTATCCATTTCTTTATAATGTATATTATAAAATTATTCTTTCTGATTCCATAAATTATAATTTTTTAAATTATTTTTATAACTTCAAATTGACGATTTCGAAATACCATAAACACAAATCCAAGAACTCTGCTGTCATCATTAAGCAAAATTCACTTCCTAGAATTATAAAATTGCTTTCGTTGCACATTCTCGAAATGATAGTCGTTTTTGTGTTATTTGTAATCTCGTTCGCCAAGAGTCGCGATTATGACAATTTAAACAAAACCAATATTTATGCTAATTAACACAATATTAATACGAAAACATAAATATATTTTAATCAAAATTAATGTTTTTTTTTTTAAATGAAAATCGTTTCAAAAACCATTTTCGCATAGGGAGCGAAGCATTTATTTAGCCTATATATAGTCGACGTTTAGTAACATCTGTTTCAACTGTTGTTGAGACGAATTATAGATACAGTATTTTGTTTTTGAATATATTAATTAATTGTTTTTGAATTTATATTAATTAATATAAATTCAGATGATTCAATTAATAATAACTATATTGTAAAATTTTATTTATATTATTACTTTAGAATTATTATTTATATTTCCTCTCACAATAAATTTATTATAAAAAGTAAATTAGTATTAAAAAAAAAATAGTTTAATTAAACTTTCAAATACATACTTTCAAATGTTCTGTAATTTTCTGTAAGTTATAACTGATAATATTCATATATTTTGAATTTTCATAAAAGTCACTTAGGTTTAATTTGATTGAATGATTTCTTTCTTTGAAAACTTCAAAAGACCAGGAAAGCGTTTCATAACGTTATATAACGGAACATAGGCGGAAATGATTTTTGCATGTTAAGGCATACATAAATCGATATATAATATCATATTATTTGAATTTTATTTGCCTAGCATATCGAATAATGAATATTTATAGTTTGTTGCTGCTTCAGTTAAGACAGACGTCACTATACAATACGCCAGTTATATATACATAAAGATAGCTTTAGTCGTATTCTCTGTAAGGAAATGGTTTACAGATTGATTTTCTACTTTTAATCTCGATTAGATATATAGTATTTTACTACATAATTAGCGCAATATTAATGTTATAGAATAATTATATTTTTCGACATTTTTGTTGTAGCCTAATCGTTACAATCTCGATTCTTCGCGAACGAGACGAACAACAATGGCGCCTTGCTTTTATTTCAACGACATTGAAACGAAAGCAGTTTCACAGTCATAAGAATTAATGTATTAGTAAAAGTATATTCGAAGAAATTAATCAATGAAATCGTTGATTTAAGCAAATAATTCATCGGCGCCTGAAGATGGCCAAATCGAAATAATTTGCCAAAATCTTCAATTTACATCGTAGAAAAAACAGTAATTATATATTCTAATTAAATTTTATTGCAAATTTTTAAAGTTTATTCTACGATATAAATCTAAAACATGAATTCCTATTAAAAAATATTAATGGTCTCGAATGAGGAAATGGTATGAGTATTATACTGTACATAAGTTTGTTCGTAACGTCATTCACATCTTTCTTATATGCTAACAGAAACCATAATGAATAATTAATAATAACTGTGTAAAAATTAATTAATTCATTAAAATTCTTATCTATTTTATCAAAATTTATCACATTTTCTGGACATTTCGGTTCTCTTAATTTATTGAAAAATGTTTCGGTCGTAAACAATTCGAGAAAAACAGTAACAGTAGTAAAAAAAATAAAATAAGAATTAAAATATATTTTATGACATTAAAATATTGATTTATTATAAATCTAATGGAAAAACGAACTAATTTAAAATAAATTTAGCCTTATTTAATTTTAATTATGTTTGTAGTTTTTATTTGTAAAATCTGACTCAAAGAACTTTATTGTGAATTTAAATTAGATTTCGTAGGTTACGTAATATTTTAGTTTATATATTCTTCAATTATTTGAAAAGTAATTTGTTTTTGAAAATCTAGAACATATAGTTTTTTTCAGGCTATTAAGATAACACAAAAAAGTTTCGTAACACAATTTAATTAAAGCAAAATGAAATATTTTATGCGCATATTTTGCAATGTATTAAGAACAATTAAGATTACAATCATTTAATTAGCTTTCTATTATGATAATAACACTTTTTAAAATTAAATACCGAAATGATAATTTTCAATTAACTAAACATTATTATTTTAAAAAATTAGTTTAAACGTTAATCAGAATTTTAAACATTAAATATTGTCGCTTTCTGAATACTTTCTATGTTTATGATATAGTAAAAATTACTGGAGAGAGAGAGAAAAAATAAAACTTTTTATTACTATACTGTATTATTAATAAAAATGAGCAAAAGTAAAATTTATAATTAAAATTCGCATCCAAATCTTTTAAAACGATTATAAAATTTTTTAGATATTTTCTAGATATTCGTTAATATAAGTCTTTTTTGAGAATATATTTTAAAAATATGCAATTGGGTCTCATTTAAATATTTAATGATATAAAAAATTTCCGAATTTAAAAGTTACGTGAAATATATTTAAATTAGCTTTTATATTTCAGTTTGAAAATTTCTATGAATTAACAAGTTTTTTTTTCATAAATTTCTGTAATAAAAATTAAATTGGAACTGTTTTCTTATACAGAATTTTGGATTTTTAAACCTTGTATATAAAGAAAAATTAATTTTAATTACATATTTTAGTAAAGGTATTTTAATTTGTTTAGAATAACAAAATAGAACCCGATACCCAACGATACAGATAGGCTATATTTTGTTTATTTAATAATTCTAAAGTATAAATAATGTTTAGCATATTTAATTCTTTATAATACTGGATAAAAATTATTAAGGATACAAAAATAATCTTATAATAAATAATTTAAATTGCTGAAAATAGTTGGGAATAGAATTCCACTCGGTAATCTTTCTTCCTGTTTTTTCTTCTTTTTTGTCATTCGCAACTTAACTTTTTGAATAAATGCAAAATATTTTGTAAATACTCAAGTTTATTTCTATAGACTAGAATATGAAATAATTAAATGTAATTTATGATATTTGATTGTTTCATAATTAAATTAATTAAAGTAACGTCGTGCTTTACAAAACATCATAACGTCATTGATTAAAATGAAAATAAGAAAATTATTGCTGATTTTTAAATTAGCAATTAGCATTTTATTTAAAATTATATGATGAAAATTGAAATGTATTTTGTTCTTAATAAAGTTGTCTTGATTTCATCTTCTTTCTAATGACATAAAAGTCGAGACCTTTCCAACAAGACCTTAACTAGATTGTATTGTACTGTACGTCTTCCAGTTTTCTGGAATAAATAAGTGTGGTGACCCCCCGTTGTCTTAAGCTGTCCATTATTTATATCTAAGGTGCATATATAACATATATTTAACCTATCAGAGTGAAATATTAAGATTACCGTTGTGCGTAAGCATAAACAATAAATTATTAAATAGCTTTTTGAATAATTTTGTGAATATTATGTAAAAATGCTTTTATTATTAAGAATAATATAATATTTGTAAAATAGATTCTAACTACGAAATAAAACTTTTGATTTTGGCCTGTTAAAATATCTCAATTAGATGAAAAACTTAATACATGAGTTGTATTATATGCAAAAATTAGCCTATTTCAACACCAGGTTGTTGTTTTTTTTTCTGTTTGTTCTTTATAATTTATATTGAATTCATTGAAATAGACCTTGGGCTATTTTTTATTCGGTTTTAATTTTTATAAATTTTTCCAAGATTTAGGCTAAGGCCTAATATCAGAATTTTTTTGTGAGTTTCGACCAAATGAATTGTTTCTATTTATTTATATTCTGCCATTTTGGAGTGTTTAGCGTTAATTCATTACAATCTATTTTAAAATCGTTGTAAACAAATTAAACAATGTACCCAATTACTTTTGGTGAAAAACTTAGAAAATTTTAGAATTAATGATGCTTTCTCATGACAAATGCTACGTCAGCGAAAGGGTGAATGCCGTTTATCGTAGAGGAAATGCTAGTTCTTCTCACGCCTTTCCGTCTATTTACTCAACTGAGGTCGTGGAGTCTCACGAGGACCGCCCTTCCGCTAAACATTGCCACCTAAGTGACCTCGTTATCAAATAGGAGTACGCCCAGGTGAGCGCAGGTGAGCCTATTTTTGATGATGCAGTGACAAAAGGAGCAGTAATTTCTAGTAAAACGAGTCTTACTTTTTGCTCTGGTTATATATTCCCCTTTAAAATATAGCAACCTGTTAGTTACATAAGAGAAATGGGTGTTAAATAAAGTTCAGGAAGATCATAAACCATTTTTAAATGTTTTTGATAATTTAAACTTTCCTTTTCTTTAAAAATGTTGATATTTTTGGCCACTTTTTAAACTCGAAATAATATTTTCTTTCTATAAAAACTTAAGAAATTTAAAAGTAAATATAATTTTACTAATTAACATTATTTTTAAGAGAAAAATTTTATAACAATTTTTCATTGATCAACTTCCAAAAATTTTGCTGTCTGTCGATCTATACAAAATGTTATCATGAAATTTATAAAGGTCATTAACTTCTGTTTTAATTGAAAGTTTATCATTTCTGTAGTCATAAAATGAGAATATTTAAACAAAACTAATATAACGTAAGGATAATCTATAATTCACTAAGCATAAATAATTGATCCTGAGAATGAATTTAGAATTACAAATCATGATTCAAGGATTGTCCTGTTGGTTGTTATTTATAAACCTAAACATTCAGTAAGAAATTACATTGATTAGAAAAGAAACAAATGCGTTGCATATATTAAGTAGAGTTTATCACAATTAAAAGGAAATTCAAAACTAGTTTATTTTAAATTCGTTCTCTAAATAATTTTTAGGTTTACGAATATAAAGACCCACAAAAGCATTCTGGAGGCGTAATTAGTCTATCATTGTGCGAGTCATGTGATCATCTTATCAACAATAGCTACGAGAGACAACAATAGAAGACCGCAGACAATGAAAAGACATCAAATAATGAAAAGACTACTTTTCACAATTGTAGTCTCGAAAATATGTTTGTCGTTGTATCGTAGCTTAAGTAAATTCGAAACTCGATGAGAAGAAACGCATTACAGTAACAGCCTTTTCTCTTTTTCTATTCACATCTCTGCTCCGAGTACCTCGGTGTTTGTCCGAAACCAAATAACTAATCTTTCTTCGTCCACCGCAATACAGGAGAAGCTAGAAACTCAGCGTTTTTTTTTTTCTTCTTCTTCTTTCCTCTGCTTCTCCTTTTCGACCATCTGCAACAAAAAAGAACGCGAACGACGAGAGAAAAGGTGACGGAGGACCGACTGGATACAAAAGTCCGACAACAAATGCCTCGCAGTCTCAGTCCATTGTTGTCCGTTAGGACCCACTGGATCCACAATGGCATCGGGCTCTTTTTATAGAGTGACATTCAGTAATACTCCCTCGCTCCGACCCTCGTTGTCATGGTGACGAGATGTTGCTATTCCTAGTCCACCTACACTCATCCCTTGCACCGGCGATTCAATAAAAAATAAAATATTCCTGCATGGACACTTTCGTTTGTAATATTTACGAAATCATTGTCATATTTTTTCTTATATATGTGAATTTGCTAGGTAAATAGATTCATCAAAGAAACTTTTGAAAATTTTTAATGTTTACGTAGCGCATTTCTTGTATTTTCGAGAGATATTAATATACAAGAATATGTTAATATTCCTATAAGACTTTAAAGTAAATTTTGAGCAATACTAAAATAATGAAACGACACAATATTTAGTTATTAATATATAAATATAACTATATATATTAATAACCATGTTTTTAAATATAACTTTAAATGTCTGTTGAGGTCCAAATTCGAAATCAGAAGTTTAATAAATTTTTTTAGAAAAAGAATTTTTGAAATTTCCAAATACTAGCTGAGGTTTTCGATCAGAGGAATAAGCCTCTAATATGATAATACAATTATCATTTATAAAATTTATCAAATAAAAATTTTGTTTTTGATTGTAACAATTTTTAATGGATATATTTTCATAAGTTTCAAAGAAAATTTTGATGATAATTATTTTCTCTTTCATAAACTATAACTTACAGTTCCTGATAAATGATAGTCCACTGATACATGAATTTATTACATTTAAATAGTCTTATAAAAATCCAAACAATATATTAAAAATAGATGGATTTTTAACAAGAAATAATAAAAATCTTAGAGAATTACCGAATCACATATTATAGAAATGTATGTTATAGTATACTTAGTTGACAATTCGATTATATAGTTATATTATAAACTACTAGTGACTATTTTTTCAGTCAAATTTTATATTTTCTGCTAAATTATCAACTTATTTTTTTAAACATAAGTTGCTATTTTCTAATAATGCATTTAATAACTGAATTTAACGAACTGTTTTTTATTAATATTTATTTCTATAATAAAACAAGTAAATTATTAATTACTATGAACAAAAACTATTTGTATTTAGTAACCTTTCGTCAATTAATATTTTTCAGCCAGTATAAATAAGTTTTCATTTACTTATTTATTTTCTAATTTTGTGAAGTTAGCCATAAAACTCCAACAAACCAACCAACCATCACAATAAAACATATTTTACACCGATAACATCATCTTATTTATATCTACGCACGCTTTCAATAATGTTAAACATTATTATTAACTTAAAAATATTTACGCAAAGTTTGTTAATTATTAACATATTAACTCAAGTTCTATACGTTTTGAGTTCAATAAAACCGAAATTATTTATTAAAGAGAAAATCTTATACAATCTGTTTGTATAAAATTTACAATTTTACTTGTAAATTTTTTATAAACNTAATTTATAAACGGAATATAATTAATATTATATTATTAATGAGATATAAAATATATTTTCTTATTATAAAAATATTCAACTTTTAATAAAAAAAAACAATTCCTAATTAAAATTAAATTAATTTTTTACAGGAAATTATAGTTAAATGTATTACAATGAAAAATTATATTCATTATATTTTAAATAAAATCTCAATTTTTCAAAAATATTGTTTTATTATTGGTACTACTATTAGTCTTTATTTAGTCCATTGTAAACCTAATATGTACTAATAGTCGTATCCCATATAACAGCCAAATGAAGTATCGTATGGAGTCTATTATTATAAATATAATCAATTGAAATTTGAACTAAAAATATTTGGAAGTTATCTAAAGATTGAAGAAATCTGTAATAATAATATAACGATAATAACATTTGTATTTCCATAACTTTAAGTAGATATTTGTCTACGCAAATTTACATTAAGTCAAAATTTTGTATAATAGCATGTTTTATGTTTTGAATTTGAATCTTGTAGATGTATTCTATAAAATTATCGTCATTAGGATGTCAAAAGTTAAGTTATTTGTTGAATTGCCTTCCTGCACTTTGATAAAACGTGACAAGGAAAACGGGAATAAAAAAAGGATCATAAAAAAGAAAAGTTTTTTCTTATTTAATCAATTTACATTCTAAATAACATAATTTTCGAGCACCTTTTTTGGAAAAATTCGTTTACTGTTTTTATTCTATTCGTTTGTTTGCTACTCTTTGTAAATTTCTTTCAATAAAACTAAGAACTTCAAATGCACTAATTGTTAAGAGTGAGTTTTCTTTTCTTAGATTAAAATTTATTTAAAATTAACAGTTATGCCATTTAATTATTTTAACACATAGCAATATTGAATAAAATACCAATAATGCATATCTACTTTAAAACAGGTAAATTTGTCGGTATTTTTGAAGTTATACGCTATAGAAACTGTGTAATACATTTAAGAATTGTTTCTTTTGATGTCACGAAACATCTTTTAAATGTTATATTTCATTTTATTTCAATTCTCTGATATATAACTGTAGATGCAATCTGAGAAGTTTAATGCGTTTTAACAATATTGAAATATCTTTCTTTTATATGCATTTTTTTAAAATTCAAATACGTTAAATCTAAATATAATATATAGGCTATATATAGTGCGTGTAATAAAATATAATAATAACTGATTAACATTTCTTCGTTGGTGTCTGCCAAATTAACATAAATATAAAAATTTTTCTCTATCTCATACATTCAAATTGACTTTATAATAGCCTATATTTACGACCTTTAACTTAAAATGTAATCAAAAGCAGAATCCATTCTTAGCATTAAGATACTTAATTCTATATAATATAATTAAAATGTTTCGATAACTCTATTGATATTTCGATATAGAGAAAAGAATTTGAACTTCAGTTCGAATCATTGATGAAATCATTAAATGTTACGAAAAATTTAAAGAAAACTTCATCAAAAATAATGAAATTTTAATTAATTTTGAAGACATAATTCAAGCTAAATAATTTGCAATAAAACTTTAAAGAATTCCGATTTTTACAAAAATATAGAACAAAAATAGTGACGCGTAATGGCACGAAAAATTGGAATGTTTCGAAATAACCTTTTGATAAAACATTTCCTTGTCTAAATATTTTTGTTCTAATACATGACCTTTATTTGAACGTTTTAATGATAAAGGATTAGTTTCTGTTATTAAAAGTTTAATTGTTCTATATAGGCCTAAGTCACACGAAATAGAATTGAATTATATATATATATATATTTTGTTCAAAATATTATATTTATAAATAATAATAATAATAATATTATGAAATACAGTTCTGTGATCGCTTTAAGTAGAATTAACTCTTAAAAATTTTAGAACATTTTTATTGTGATTTATAAAATTATAAAAACGTAGTGGAGATTTTAAAATGTGCCTATAGCAAACTACATAATGTCCTTGTTTACAAGTATAATTGTCTCATTACTGCAATCAATGCAATTAATAGTCCTAGACCTAATTGCGAATTTCTAAACTAATTATTAAGAATTTTACGCCCATAATAGCAATTTTACATTTTCTGAAATTTATTACGGTTCATTGATTTTAAAATTACCCGTTTATTTTATTTGCTTTTTTAAAAATTTTGTTCGAGATGATACGCTTGATTTTTTGAGTTCTCGCAACTTGAGCAACTAGTTTTATTTATCATTAATGTTTCGCGTGCAAATCACGTCACACGGTATAAGAAAATTTACGTCGCTGTTATAAAGAACAAGTGCGATGACCGACTAAAAAAGAGGCAAAAAAATTTTTATATTATATTTTAAAATTTATAAAAATATTATTTGTTTATTTTTCTACGAAATTAAGTAAAAGCTTTGATGACCAAAATCGAATTTTAAACTTAATTAGCTTACAAAATGACTTAGAATTCGTTGTTAAGATTTAATTTAATGTATATTTATGTTCATTTTGGCATATTTTTAATGTTTAAATTCAATCATTCATAAAAATTAATTCAAAAATTTTATTTTTGAATCAAAGATAATTGAGATTTAATGTTGTTTAGATTTAGAATGGCATTTTATAATTTCAAAATTAACTTGTCTTTGTTTGAGTTTGAAATATTTATATAAATAGAAATATCGATAAATATAGAAGATATTAATATAGTTTTTTTAATATTAAAGATTAAATTAACTTAATATTTTTTTATTAATAAGTCTACAGATTTCATTACTTGAAATTCTGTAATAAAAACATAGAATTTTCTAACTCATTTACTAAAAATATGAAAGATATGATGGGGGAAAGAGGATTTATGAGAATTAGAAACCCATAAATTATTGTTGTTCATCTGCCATCTGGTGTTAAATAAAGGAACTATGAAAGGATCCATGATCCTTAATGACATTGCCGGTGAATAAATTAGTAACGCGATAATCTCGATTTTCTGGGTCACCACATCGTGCATGGTTCTTACAAGCGCCGCATTTTAAAATAGGAAGAGAGAAAGTTATTTTTATTTATAGATTTTTATGTATCGAGATCTGAGTCTAACAACTTGTGAAAATAGAAACTGAATTATATTTTCATATTTTTAAAATAAATAACTCTTTGAAAACGATTCACTTTGGCAATTTTTCAGCAAGTTCAGCAATTACGTAAATGTTCGTTTCATTTTTGTAAAAATGACTAAGGTAATGAATGAGCAATACTGCTGAAAATTTTGTCCCGTGTGAAACTTTTCAAACTTATTTAACATAAATATTTGAATTATATCGATTTATGGATTTATTATAATTTTTCTTCGTTAAAAGTGTAGCCATCAATTTTTGTATTCTACAGGTTTTATTTATCTTCATCAATGAAAATTTTTACCATATTAGCAAATATAGTTTATGTACTTCACACCAGATGGCAGAAAGCGGTCGTTGGTAGACTTGCTCCATCCTTTAGAAATATATTTGAATATAAGTATGTAAACTAACCTCAATATCTTTTATATTGCATAATTGTTTATCGTTGTACATTATTATGTCTATTAGTAGGTTACATTACTATTGTCTCTCTATATATAAATTTAACTGTGTATTAGCAGACCATTGTTATAGATGAGAAGCAAAATTTTTGAAAAACGCAAGGTACCAAATTTAAGTTTAATGTAAACTGTCATAATAAAAATTGTATTTTAATAGATTGTATGTTAATATGGAAATAATTAAACAGCATTCGTTATATCTGATCAGCGGTTGATTGACTTAAGAAATGAATGTTTAATACGGAAATTACCTATGAAAAAAATCATATTTTTAATGGAAATCAAATAATTTCTATCAATCTTGTTGATTTTTATCGCTAGATGGCGCAAATATTCACTTTCTCATCAAGTTTTGATTCTTTCCCTCCCCCTTTCTTTAAAAGACGTTGCAAGAAAATATTTAGATACATACTTTCGTTAAAAATAATTTTAAAGGATATTCTTAATTTTACTCTTCATTATGGAAACGTATTTATAGTTACAAATATCAGGTGACTGATGAGTTATCTCCTAATCGAGCGTATGCGTATATTGGGATACTGCGAGTCCCGGATGTTTGATGTATTTTACTCCGTACCGATGCCATAAAACTGAAATTGATGCTTTCTTCATCGATTTATTGTTATTTTTTAAGCTAAAAACGAGATTTTTTTCTTTATAATTCCTTCAGATAACGTCACGATTATGTTCTGACTCTCTTCTTATCCGAGCAGCGAAGAAAGAAAAATCCACGCTATAGAAACTGCTCCTTTTACAAAAACAAATCATTATTTTTGAGGAATTAAGACTTTATATAATTAAACATTTAAACCATCTTGTTTCTTTTAAAGGAAATTGGTTTTTTATTCATCCCTTCGATAAATTTGCAACCCCATTTTTGGCCATGGTCCCTAATTTAGAAGTGAGGATGTTTATTTTGAGTAGGTTAATTTCTTCTTCGTCATTATGACGACAATTTAAGTGACAAATTTCATCGCCTGTATTTCGTTTCTTCCCTTAATGATGCTATATTTACATTAATAATGCCGTAATAATATAAATACCAGGCACTTTTTTTGAAGTTGGTTCCTTTCATATGATAATACGACATGCTTATCAAAATATGAATGAATAATTTATGTGAATTCTAATTGAAACTTAAATAAATGGCCCTTGAGTTGGCTTTTGTCAATAATTGCGTTTTTCTTTTATTATTTTTAAAATATGCCGGGCAGCTATTTCTTCGTGTAAACATCTTTACCTTTTCATATTGTTGAGACATACATCACAGCGTGATGCAGCGGACGTTGCTCCGAATCCAGCGGGGGATCCAAACTAACTACGCGGCCAGGGGTACAATTGAGCGCACTCGGGTCAAAGGGCAAATAATGGAATAGATGTGAAAGTTTCCTTCCTCTCCAATGATGAAAGGTCGACTTGTCTAAAAGATACCAGACAATAAGCTGTCTTCATAATATGCAAACCTTGTCGCGGGGCTAATTATCGCTGCACTCTCTCGTTCGTATTAAAATTCTGTTGTGTTATGTGTAAATTTATAGCTGTTCTTTTTGCTGCGCGATGCTCTACTTTTCATTTTTTAAACTAGTGACTTCTGATGTATAATGAAGAAATAGAGAGTTTATGAATTATAAACCTTGATGTTAAAATACAATATCAATTATAACATTATTCTATTAAAATTGAATAACTTCGATAATTAATTGAAGTAATTAAACTGAAATTTAACCTCATTTCTTTACAATAGTCATTAGGGTGTACTGTACTTACAAAGCAAAGCTTTCTTTTACGGCGAAACCTGTTCTGGGTAGAAACTTATTTTAAATCTTATTTGTAGCGGTTTAATAAGAACATAACTTGTTATCGAAAAGTTTCTGGCTGATATCGTCTACAAAAGTAAAAATGCAGTTTTTAATCTCGAAACCAACACCTTCTTTTTAAGAACGATATATATGGTCTACTCAAACGACAATTTCGGATCCACCCACCTAATCTTGAAACAGTGCGAAGGGTCAGAGCAGAACTTTGTAATCAGACAAGCAACAAAAGGTTACAAACGTGAATCACGAGTCTAGGGATAGACCCAACCCCAACTTCCTGTCCAAATGAAGCCATAGCGAACCCGCCCGTCGGGTCTTCTAATTAATACCCCTTTGTTTGGCTGCGAACACACAGAGTACGAGGTTTCTATTCTTTCCCCTATAAGCAAACATCAAAAGAAAAGCCGTCGCTATGCAAAATAACCTGTACGATACTGCTTAGCTCGTAATTAAAGAGCGGATGACGATAGAGCTTTTGTCAGTTGCCTCACCCCCGCCTCTGTTGCTTTTGTTGCTTGGCCCCCTTTAGTCGATTTCTGTGTCCGCCTGTCCGGAACCAATGCGCCTTTCGTATCCTATAAGGTTATTGTAGTTTCTCTCCGAAATTAGCCATTAGGTTCATTGTTATTACGGCAAATTCTATGACGTAATTGGGCCACGATTTTCAAATTATCGACGTGGAAATCTAACAAGTAAAATCTCTAAGTGATATTTAAAATACATAAAATATAATATCAAATAGATGATATAATTTATAAAGCTAATGAGTTTTTGGTTATAACTTTCAATCAGGAGTAAAATTTACACGAATTTTAAATAGACGAATTCATTTCGGTTAAATTTTACGGCCAACATTAAATTATATGATATTAAATTATCATATAGGTAGCTATTTAACTTTAATCATAATCGTTAATATTTTAGCTCATTTAATTGGTTAATATTTTTAAGTTGCAGGAATTAAAAATACAAAGCAAAATCTTCATTTATTTTAAATTTCTTCCAATATTTTTATCAAAAGAATGTTTTCGAGTTTAGTCAACTAATGTATATAAATATAAACAGAAGATAAATGAGCAGACAAGTAAACTACGAAGAACTTCATCTGTTTGAACAGGATTTTTGTTTAGGATTAGTCATATCTGTGTGAGGCTTATACATTAATTAATCAAAGAAATTTTTGGTTGAGACTAGCTTCAAACAAAATCTCAACTAAAAGTTTCCTTTGATTAATTAACGTAATTTTTAATTTAAAAAGCAGAATTCTATTTTTAAGTCATTCTAATTTCATTTTAATTATATTTGGTGAATATTATAACAATTATAAATACAGTATTCCACATTTAGATAATACTATAGGCCTATACCACTAAATATTTACTAAATGAAATAATGGAAAACTATGTTTCATAGATTGATTTAGTACGATAAATCTATCTTTATAAATAGTCGAGTATATAGAAATCTCACAATATCATAAAGAAAATAGTATTAATAATCACAATTTAAAAAAAAATCATAGAAAAGTTAATAAGCCGAACATTTAAAGTAAAACAATTTTAAAAAGTTGGATTATTTTTCTAATTAAATTGATGACAAGCTTACTGAATTTGATATAAAATCTCGAGATTCTATATTTTAGTTGTTTTTAAATAAAAATAAATTTAATTTATTTATTGATTAAAAAAATATAATTTTTTATTTCTATTTTATGTATAATGTAAATAAATTAAATAAATAATTCAGTAGAAACAATTATTAAGACTGCAGTAACTTTTTTCATAATTTAATGATTAATTTGTTTAGAAAATATTGTTGAAAGTGTTTAGTTATTTTCATTGTTCCAAAATTACAATATATAAATCTTACAGGCTAAGTTTTTATTTTTACTAAGTAAATATTTGTCAAATAAGTATTGGATAAAACTCTCCATTAAGATTCATTAAATAAGAGTTTTAAAGAAATTTTTAACATTTTGCTAATTTAAATATGAATAAACTAATTAAGTGAAAAGAATCTATTGATACAAGTTAGAATAGAAATGATGGAATATTTCAAAATAAACGTAAGTTACTGTTATTTATCAGTACTTAAAAAAAATTAATTAAAATTATTTTATTATAACCTCGTCTACGTTTATTGTTCTAATTTTCTATAACAGGATACATCGTAGAAATAATTTAAAGTAATACTAAAATATTAAAGATAAACAAATATTCTTTTGTAGCCATGTTCATTTGATAAAGTTTTTATATAATCAGAGCCTAAATAATATAGAAACTGAATTATTAAACAATTTAAACTTTATTTGGATGGTTTTAATTCTAATTTTAATTTTATTGATAACCTTATATGTATAAATTATGCAAAAATAAATTAATTTTTCAGAATGATAATGTAGTAAATCAGTAAATGAAATCTTTTAATTAATAGTTAACATAGCATTTAATTATTCAACACATATAGAAGGAATTCTTCTTCTTATTATTTTTTAATATGGAAAATAAAAGATAAAAAGGTTAAAAAGCCTTTTATGGAAATTAAACGAAATGATGACTTTATTGAATATAGAATTTAATATAGGGGTATATTATAGATAATTTTTTGATAATGCAAAAGGGGATGATTAAGCTTTCCTGATCGCGGGATTAAGGGAGTGGAGCAGATAAACAGAGAAAGATGACCGTGAATGCGGGGATTAAGGCTTTCTATCGTCACCT
The DNA here is from genome assembly GCF_000671375.1 of Centruroides sculpturatus. NCBI lineage: Eukaryota > Metazoa > Arthropoda > Arachnida > Scorpiones > Buthidae > Centruroides > Centruroides sculpturatus. Next base: position 163,380 of record NW_019384794.1, on the reverse strand, counting down.
GTCTGGCGTTGAAACTTCTCATGTTTGCCGCCAGAGTGCAGCTATGTGTTTGCTTTCCAAGTGTACACAAGGATCGTCGTTTTTGGTGATTACGAAATCTCCTAAAAGTTTTTCGCGACGCCTTCATTTTCTTCATAATTACCAATTATTAATTTACTTTATCATTTTGAATTCTTTACCATTATATTTCTAGATAATTCAATTTTTTCATTAATATTTTGAAGAATTCAGAGTAAACATTTATAAATTNAGAAATTTTTTTTAAATGAAAGAAGAATCAGAGCATAAATTTATATTGTTTTAAATAATTGTGTTTATTTTTTATTTTATTTTATTAAAATTATATTGTGTTTGTATAAAACAATATAAATTAAATTATATTTTAATGGATAGTTGAGGAAACTAATTATTTAAAATGTCCACGTTTGATTCGTCTAGTTGATTGATGCTACTCAACAACTATAAATAGGTAAGGTATTTGCATAATGGAAACAATGACCAGTCGTTAACAGGTGGAATTATACGTGTGAATAACTCACGTGTTGTTAAATAATATTTATTCGAAAATTATAAGTTAGGTTTATTGGCCATTTCGTTGTGGAAAGAGGAAATTTTAAACGTTAGCCATAATATAGGTATTGGGGGCGCCACTCAATCATACGATAGACACGTGATCGAAATAAACATCCAATGAGAACAGCATAGAACTGTAAAGGAAGCGAGCGCATCACTAGAGAACGGAATGGAAAATTGGACCTGTTGCCTTGACACTGAGGTAGAAACTTTCTTTATGTTACTTGAAGATGATATATCACTCTCTTCTCTTTTCGTCTTATATAATTGTTAATCAGACTCTTTATTAACTTGATATTTAAAGTATTCATCTTTTATTTGTATTTAATAACTTCTAGGTAACTCATAATATAATTTATAAAAGAATATTTGTTTATTTAAATCTTACATTAAAAAATTGATGCAATTTTGAGATTTTTAAGATTAAGTATAAATTTTAATTACAAGCAACTTGCCTTTAATACTTTAAACTTTGTCTTTCCGTTTTGAAGGGTATTTTTGTCAACTAATTAAACGTGCTATTTATAACGCATACGCACTCGAAAAGATGTGAATATACATGCTTAATAATGTTCAATTTAAATTAGTTTCGAGTTTAACGGCATTAAAATAAACTAAATTAACATATAATTTCTTTAAAATGTCAGTAAAGTTGCCAGATTTTATGCTAATTCAACGCAAATAATCCGGTAGTACGGTACAGTACAGTACATAACGTTGATTGATAGGCCACGACTAGCGAACTTCAAAAAGTTTTTCTCAGCTTAAAATTTATCCATGGTAAACTAACCTTGGATAAATATATAGCGAGAACGTCTGCTGTCTATCCGCCGAACAATTTCCACAATTTCCCAAAAGATTAACATACCAAACGTGTTTTAAATACGTTACTACGAGCAGAAACGTACTCAGTATTTTACATATTAACAATAGCATAAAAGTGTTTTTATTCCTTTCTTCTTCCTTGTACGTGTGAACGAACTCGTGCCGTATTTCTGTTAAAAATCTGCAAACTAGTCACGTACAGAATGCGACTTAACGACTTAAGTCATCGTCATTGTTCCGTGGCAAGATGACTACACGCAGGGGCGTGGAAAAAAATAATATTCTGTCAGTTTTCAAGCAACAAAACTTGAATAATATAAGTTACATAATTAATTCAAATTAAAAACATATTTCAGACATTTTTGTTGAAGAATCAAAAGTGAAATTCTTAATGTATGTAACAAGATACCAAATTATATATCTTCTTTTGCATAAATACATATACTTTTGTTCAGTACCTTTTGTCTACAGGAGTTACAATGGATACATATTTACTATTCTCAGGGCCTAGGATATCTGTCAAAAACTATTTTGGGGGAAAAACATGACCTGATAATGGAGGTTTGATGATTGGCATACAAATAATTGGAATTCTACCGTAACAGTAAATTTACAATAATTTTNTATATTTTATAATATTTTAATAAGTATTATTTTATATTTAATATACAAGAAAGTTAATGTTAAAATTGTAAGTTTTTGAATAAATGAATACAATGAAAGTTTCATTGATAAAGTCATGAATTCGAAATGTTTTAAATCTGTGTAAAAAAAAGTATGATATTCTTATTCTAATTAATTAGTTTCTGCTCTTTTTCTGGATATTATAAACATGTCTCTTCTTACATCATTCGTATCGGTGTTGAAAGAAAAGGAAAAAATAGAATTAAAAAAAATAATTATTATATCAGTTAAATTATAAACATTTTCCACACTTGCTTTTTCTTATAGAGATTTCTGAGCGGTTTTTGCTTTTATAAATCATATCTTTCTAAGAAAGTAAAATTGGAATAATCTAATAAGAAAAGAAAAGTTTTTTTTCTTTTTTTGTAGGTTTAATTCTTTTTATACTTAAAGACCACCTTCAGTTTTAATTAGATGAATGTGATTGCTTCCTGTAAAGATGTTTTTCCTTCGAGATTACATTGTAAGAAGGAAAAGCAACCCATCTCTTTCTGTTAGTTGCATTCTTCATCCATAACTAATTAAAGTGCCAAAAAATTATAGTTTAAAACTTCTGAATATTTTATGCAATTATGAAATATTTTGCGCAGATAAACGAGTCTTTTAAATTAAAATAAATTCATTGTAAATTTGAACAGTAATTTATTTGTTTGCTAGAGATTAATAAAAATATAATATACTATATTAAAAATTAGTGAAGATTAAAACTCTAAATTTTATATAACATATAAATAGCTAAGTAATTATTTATAGTATTTATAGTGATAGTTATTATTATGCAAAATTCTTATAAATTATTTTATACATTCGTTAAATATTGATGCATATTAATCGTTTTAAAAGCGTATTAAATAAAATTATCTGTAATCCCATAATTAACGTTAAATTAATGTAACAAACACATGAATAAAGAAATTTATTTAACTTGATAATATAAATTTTATGAATTTTTGATAAATAATTAAAAAACAATGTAAATTACGTAGGAGTAGATTTTTGTTATCTCATATTTATCATATATTATTTTTATAATATAACTTTACACAATACTTACTAGCATCTTTTGTTAAGATTCAAATTACGTAAAAAGAAATTAAACTGAAAATAAACAAAAAATAAGATATTGATAATTATATAAGTTATAAAGAAATAAAATAGAAGAAAAATATATTTAATAATATACTGTATTATATATAGTTTGTTTACACAAAATTCGATACTCTTCTAATTTTTTAAGATTTATTTTTATTCAAACACTAAAAATTAATGCATCATTTTTATACAAAATAGCAAAATAATAATAACAATTGTAATGTTGTTTTATATAGAAACATTAAATAAAGATCTATTATTATTATTGAACATTGCTTTAGAAAATGGACAATTATGCATAAGTGAACTTTATATGAATTATTATAATAAAATAAAGTAATAAAATTATTTTAAATTATGATGTATATAGAATATTATATTAACGTTTTAATTATTAATATTATTTACATTCAGTAAATAATAATGAAAATGAATAAACTTTCCATTATTATAAGTTATTAAATAACTTAATTTCGTTAATATTTAAATATTTACATTAAATATGAGTAAATGAATAAATTTCACTATCAGAAATTAGTAAATTTTACAAAGTAAAATTAAATAAAATTTGTTTATAATACTTAAATTATCATTACCAACTTGTTAATTTAGATCTTGTCGCTTAAAACTATTAAAAGAGGTTTTAAATAAAATAATTTAATGATATTACATTCATTTAGATTTTTGTATAATAGCTATTTTTAAGAGCAATATTGAAGATTATTATATTTTTTATTATAGAATATTTTATATTAATTTATTTTGCATTCTTTGGAAATAATTCTAATTATTAAAACTACCACTTATTTATTTAATTTGCGAGATAATTTTATGTTTTAATCTTGCTAAATAATGATTAGCTACGTATTTAATAATTTTACGTCAAAGTTGTTTAAATGTAATCTTCTTCTATGTGAAATTAATTTACGAAATATTCTCTCCTCTTTATATGAAACACGATAAGCGATTATATTTAATGAAAACTATCATGAGACTAAACATAACATATCACATTGACTATAAACTTTTTTGATTGAGTTAACTTGACCTCAAATGCTGTCAGTACTAAATTGATCGATTGGTGTTTCTGATGATCATATACACGAAACTTCGATCCCAACTATCCCAACGGACTCTGAATAACAGAAATGCCTAAGGATACGAACTTTTACAAAGAAAAGTGCTATGTAATCCAACTAAAATATTTGGTTAAGAAATACTTTGTAAACTTATTAAACTTATAAATTCACTTTATTATAAATCAATTATTTTCGTATTAAATGTCGAAGGATTAACATAAAGAATTTGAATATGTGATGAAAAATAACTAAGGGAAATACAAGAAAAGATTTCAAATTTATTAATAAGATAATCGAAAAGCGAAAGAATGATCCGAATCACGATTTTTCTTGTAACACTTCCAATTTAATATTTTATTGAACATTAATTTTTATTACGAATTTAATATTTTATTCAATTATTTTNGTTAATATTTAAATATTTACATTAAATATGAGTAAATGAATAAATTTCACTATCAGAAATTAGTAAATTTTACAAAGTAAAATTAAATAAAATTTGTTTATAATACTTAAATTATCATTACCAACTTGTTAATTTAGATCTTGTCGCTTAAAACTATTAAAAGAGGTTTTAAATAAAATAATTTAATGATATTACATTCATTTAGATTTTTGTATAATAGCTATTTTTAAGAGCAATATTGAAGATTATTATATTTTTTATTATAGAATATTTTATATTAATTTATTTTGCATTCTTTGGAAATAATTCTAATTATTAAAACTACCACTTATTTATTTAATTTGCGAGATAATTTTATGTTTTAATCTTGCTAAATAATGATTAGCTACGTATTTAATAATTTTACGTCAAAGTTGTTTAAATGTAATCTTCTTCTATGTGAAATTAATTTACGAAATATTCTCTCCTCTTTATATGAAACACGATAAGCGATTATATTTAATGAAAACTATCATGAGACTAAACATAACATATCACATTGACTATAAACTTTTTTGATTGAGTTAACTTGACCTCAAATGCTGTCAGTACTAAATTGATCGATTGGTGTTTCTGATGATCATATACACGAAACTTCGATCCCAACTATCCCAACGGACTCTGAATAACAGAAATGCCTAAGGATACGAACTTTTACAAAGAAAAGTGCTATGTAATCCAACTAAAATATTTGGTTAAGAAATACTTTGTAAACTTATTAAACTTATAAATTCACTTTATTATAAATCAATTATTTTCGTATTAAATGTCGAAGGATTAACATAAAGAATTTGAATATGTGATGAAAAATAACTAAGGGAAATACAAGAAAAGATTTCAAATTTATTAATAAGATAATCGAAAAGCGAAAGAATGATCCGAATCACGATTTTTCTTGTAACACTTCCAATTTAATATTTTATTGAACATTAATTTTTATTACGAATTTAATATTTTATTCAATTATTTTATCTTATAAGATGTTCTAAGGAACCAACTTTTATTATAATTTTTTTCGTTTAATTATTTTTTAAATCAAGAATTTCAAAGTATATAAAATAAAAGAATCAGTTTTCTTTTTAATTTAAGTTTGGGATATAATTAAAATTAGCTACAACAGAATATTTACATGATTATTAAAAATCCCTATAATATATTGTAGGCTGTTAAAATATTTAAATTAATTAATTTTTGCTTTAATTATTTAAATATAAAACGAATAAATATTAAAACGTTACTTTAAAAATAATTTATTTCGATTAAAATACATACTTTTATGTAATCATAATTTTTAAATATATATTTATCTAATGGAAGTTAACATAATAAAAAGTGTGTCAGTTTTTCTTCTATCGAAATGTTTTTAAAGATTTTGTAAAAGATATAACTAATGTAATTATGACTAGCAGTTACAGTGAATTTCATGAATTATTTTTCCATTTATGAGTTAAAGATTACGTAATTTTCAGGAAACAAGTTGAATGACGATTCCCTAGTCTCGATCTTTTGTGCTACTTTCTTTATAGAAAGAAAACAACTTGTATCTTTCTATAATATTGCTTCATTAAATATGCAAAATTATGTATTCGTAAAAGATTACCTTTGTTCACTGAGGAACTTTCTGTGGATAGCTAGATTGTTTGACAATGTAAATTTCCATTGTATAAAAGTAATTAACATGTAAAATGTAATTTCCATCATAATTTGTTATTTTGTTTACAAGAAGTATAACTGTACGTAAAATAATTCCTGAGAGGATGTTAATGTTTTATAGTAACTTTTAACAAAAGTTAAAAACTTAGCCAGTTTCGGAATTTAAACTTTTGTTGACTTTTCTAATATGTTTATATTAAAGTCAATTTGTTAACAGCAAAACTAATGTAATTATATGTGCTTGTTACAATGAATTTCATGAATTATCAAACATTTTTCTATTTATGAATTAGGGATTACAAAATTCTCAAGGCATTAACTGAATGGCAATTCCCTATCTCAATTCTTTGTACTATAGTTTGTATAGTGAAGAGAGAAAACAACTCATCTTTCTATAATATTCCTTCATTTAATATGCAAAATGTATTCAGAAACGAGTTGCTTTTGTTATCAGGAAAACTTTCTGCGGATAGCTATATTGTTTGACAATGTAAATTTTCATTGTATGAAAGTGATTAACATGTAAAATATCTTTCCATCATAATTTGCTATTCTGTTCGCAAGAAATATAGATATACATAAGAGAATCCCTTGAGAGAATACCACTGTTCCACTAAAATCTTTTAACAAAAATTAAAACTCAATCGGTTTGAAATTATAATTTTGTTGACTTTTCTAATATGTTTGCATTAAAAACAATTTCCCATTTTTTTAGAAATAACTTAAAATACTTAACGGAAAATTGTTTATTTTCACTGAGTAACAAGTTTTTGTCTGGAATAAATGTAATTTTTTTAGGAAACGTCTTTAATACATAAATAAGCTCTTACAGACTACAATTTTAAAACACACCTGTATTTTTTATTATTTATTTTATTAAAATTAATAAAATATTAATTTACTTATTGTTTTGTAGGTGTAGAATTAAAACTGAATTGTAAGCGATAATTTTATCACATCAAAAAATAACTTACATCATTTTATTTTTATTTTTTTGAATGACGTGATTATCGTTTAGTGACATTTATTTAGACCGAAAATGTTGTAAAACCTATTCAGCATTATGACTCTATGATCAATGCAGAAAGACTCCTCTGACTCATTATCGGCAACCCAATGTTTACACATCTTCCTTGTTGTGTTTGACTGACCCTCATGCAGACCTTCTCCTACCTCTCCAATCTGCAAATATTCAGTACTGGCATTCAAGAGTAATTCCCTATTTTCCTTTACTTTACCAACAAAAGACACTTAAGATAATATAAGAAGCTAAGATATTTCTATTGTTATTATCGATCCTTTAATTGTTAAAAATAAATATTTTTATGTAGGAAAAATAAAATTTATAAAAACTCAAAATATATTTTAAATTTTAGATTTAAAATGTAGGCCTATATTTTAGATTTTAAATTATAGATTTATATAGATTATAAATCTATAAATTAATTCTGCACAATTAAATTTTTCTGAATAATTAATTATATGATCATATTTTGTGAAGTATTTAATTATGTTAGATATTTTTTATCAGCTCTTAATCTTATATATTAAAATTACATTTTATTGAATAGCTGTTTTTAATTGCTCTATTAATAGTTTATATATTTTTTATATTATACAATAAAAATATCAATTGTTTCATTTATTTGCTTTAATCACAATAGAATATTTTACAATAAACAGCATTATAATGCCCTTTGTTTCGTTGAAAGGATTAAAATAAATAATAGAAATATGCTAGATAAAAACAAGGTTTTATCTGAGGTAAGATAGCATTCAGAGCCAATTTAAGCATGTTTCAAATTATCTGTAAAAATATGCAACAAAATCCGAAAGAGAAATAAATTAAGTTATATGTAGCGAACCAATTAATCTTGTTTCTACAAAAGGAAACTTTTACTCCAGCTGTGGTTTGTTGTATTCCTCTACCATTGAAGAACAATAGATAACCACCGTTCTGATGAGACTGTTCGGTGTCGTCTTCACAATCATCTCTCTATTTATCCACTGGTCGAGTAGACTATTGTTCTGATATTACAGGTTGTTAGGTAGAGATGTCTTTGTCTCACAATAGATGAAAGAACTCTTGTATAGACTTGAAGTTTCTATAATTGGATACTATTTGCTTTAGAATTCTAAATTCATTCATATTATGCGATTCATTCTTTTCATTTTCTGGATCTTGCGTTGAAAAAAAATGTGTAAAATACATTTTCATCGCGTTATTCAAAATGCATTCATTTTAAAAAATAGTTTATAAAAATCTTATCCATTGAAAGCATTACGATCATCAAAAAAATAAATTATTAAGGTTTCAATTATTTTACATATTTGCATATACGTCAATATAAATATTAGTAATTAAAAATATTTTTCCGAAACTTTATCGATATCTTAGTAATTATAAAAAATCTGGCATACTTTTATTTATAGTCATTACTTAATAGTTATAGTTGAGATGTATAATTTCAAAAACGGCCAACTTCATTTTTCTAGGTCTGGAACCGATTTTAAAACTAACCTCCATTTTCATCCCTCTTTTATCTCTTCTTTGTGTTTTGTGGTTACTTATTTACGAGTATAACAATCGTCGTTGAAAAAAGCAGAAAAATATATATAATCGAGTGATCAGCTAATTTTTTTAAAAGACGGACTTAGCCGTTTTTGAAAATACGCCTCAATTATGTAAGTTATATTGAATTGAGAATTTAATATAAAGAACTATATCATTAAAATATTTACCACACGAAGATTCTACATACAATACATTTCAGCTTAATGTTATATGTTACAGTAAAATAGTATAAAGATGAAGTTTTACTTATTACATTTGTACTAGATGTCGACTAGAAATCAATTTCTTTATAAAATATTTAAGACTAGAAAAAAGTCAAATTAATTAAGTTATAATAAATACAAGTGTTTTCAGTTGTTTATTTATTTTTGTAGATCTATTTAAAATTTTCCAATACATTTTTTTTTTGGCTGTCGAAGCATTTATATCTACGAACCAAATGTTCAGTTTTTTGTTATTTCAATTCTATTTTTATATACCGTAATACTTATGGAATATTTACTGTTGTATTTACTAATAAAACAATAAATATCGCTAATTTAATAAGCAGGATATTTTGAAAATTGTTTGATTTAAAAATACTGAAATGCAAACATTTCAGAACAAAATATTGAAGTTCAATATCTTTTTAAAATATAGTTTGATTTTGTTTTTGTTTCACTTCTTATAAATTATTATTATTGTAAAATACAAAAAATTACAGCATTTAATATATCGGATAGAATTTTCTACAGTATATTATATAATGTTATGTGGAATACTCTTTAAAATTACAGAACAACGTACTGCACACGTGATCTTTATTTATAATAAATAACGTTAAACAAATACAAAATATATATTAATTATGATTAGCTATTTTTGTATAAGTTGAACATTAATGCCGAAAATAAAAGTAATTTCTATTATTTTTATTTTTTCATATCAGAAACTTAGCCATTTATTTTGTATTTTGACAAAATCGGAATGAATGTAAAACTATCGAAAGATTAATTTTTCTGCTTTTCATTCTATCTAGAAATCCTTTTGCCATTCTTTCCATACGTTTCTAAACGAAGGAAACGAATAGCTAGAACCATGTTCATTCTATGTAATAATATTTCGTTTTATTATTATAAATCGAATAATTTTCATTTCTTGTGTAAACCAATCAAATAGATATTGTTGAAATTTGAAGGCACTCAGCAATTTTAATTAAATTATTATTATAAGTGTCATTTAATTTCATGGATGAAAATTAAAAGAATAGATTAAACATTGAATCTTTCTAAAACAAATTTTATTTAAAATCATTAGCAATAAATTATGTTATAAAGTCTTATAGTCTTCACGATAAATTCTCTCCGAATGCTTTAGATTTAACAACAATGCTGATCGATGAACAAGATTGAGGATTATGTTATCGAGACTCCACACCATTCACTCGGTTTGCGAGAAAGACTATAAGCTTAACGTCAATCCTATAAAGTAAGAGCTATAATTATATTTAGATTTACATTTCTGACGTATTTAATATCTGAAAAAAATTTCTTTGTTTAATATTAATATTATGTCTGTGCGTTTATAAATTATGTAAATGATATACCTCGTATAACGTTTTCGAACAACAGCTTTTATGTACTGAAGAATGGATGATTTTAAACAATAATCATAATTTTTTCAAAATTGTAAGTTCAGATTGTTATGCTTAGTAGTGTTTTTGAACGGTTAAGCGAATAACAAAAGTTCTCAATTTAAATATTAGATATTTTAAAATAAAAAAGAGATCCGATTCGGATTCGAATCCGGATCCTTTGTGATGTCAGAACAATTCCTTTTCACTCAGCCATCCAGCCGATAAATGTATAAAAATAAAGCCGAAAGAGGAAGTATAAAATGTACAGTACAAATTATTGTGTTTCAAATTATGTTCATATATTAAAATTTTTAAATATATAAACATGAATAAAATGTTTAAACCTGCTATAAATATTAATCTGAGTACAGTTTTATATTATAATATGCTACAACATAGAATTTCGCAGAAAGATTATTAACAAAATAACGATTAAATGGAATTAGAATCAGCTGAGAGTAATTAATTTTCTATATGAATTTGAGATTCATAACAAGTCATCTCAAATTCATATAAAAAATAATACTCTCAGCTGATTCTAATTCCATTTAATCGTTAAAATTTCGTACCAATGTTATTTGATAATTTTTATTTAAAAAGAAAAGCTCTAATTTGGCCCTATTGAAGATCGTAAGCATATGATGGACAAAATTTATTCGTATAAATTATCACTTTTGTGCATAGTTTTATTCAGCAGTTTTTACATTAGACATAAGAGCATTCTGTTTCTTTTCGCTTTCAAACGGTTAGAAATGTCATCCGATCGCTAGTAATTAGAATAAGACTGTTATTTTCCATATTCGAATGATGATGCGAAACAGTGTATAAAGTAATTCTTTGCCATTATAAAATATTATAATTTGTATGATAATTATTTTGGCATTTTTATTGTAGGAACTAATATAAAAATCCAGCAACGAGTTGCTTAACTTTCCCGGCAACATTTAAAACTGAGTGTTGACGTCATCTGTTATGATATTTTATTTAAAAAACATATTTTTGATTGTTATAAAATGGCAAAAGGCTTAATTTTGAGGTAGGGATGGATTTTATAAAAGAATTGTAAATGTTAATAACGAGTAAAATCGTCATTAAGTTCGATTCTACTCGAGATAAGACACACGACCCCTTTATCTTCCCACCCCCGTCGATCTTTAACCACCAAAATTTAACAGCATCAATCCTCCTAATACAGAAATCTCCCTGCAAAATTTCCGAAATTTTCGATAAAAAAGCACAAGAGTTATTAAACTTCAAACAGGGTGAACAAAATCGTGCCTGTTATTGTGTGCGGGACACACACACATTAACGTCCATACATACAGAAAAGCCCCGGAATTTTTCTGCATTTCTCGACGTTTCAAGGTACCCTTAATTAAAAAAATATAAAAGTCTTAGGGGGTCATTTTTCATCGACGCCATACTTTCTCTCTGTTATATATAACGGAGCTGGGAAAGTAAAAATTAAACGAAGCAAGTTTTCTCATATATATANTATACCTTATATTATTTTATATTATGGTAAGCTTATATCTTTGGTAGGCTTTTGGAATATAATTTAAAATTACGTAATTTACATATAATATAATCTTACACCTTCTATATGTAGCTTAATCAACATTATAATGGACATAAAACGGATGTATTGCTTCAAAAAGTCAAAAATAGATTATGAAACTTCTTTAGTCATTCCATGTTAATTTTATTATTTGTATAATACAGGTTATATCGTTATTATTGTATTTTATATTTTATATATTCTATTGTTTTGTTTAGTTTATTATTTTATTATCTACATATGTAGTTAGTTTTTTGCATTTGTTGGTCTGTTTGTTTGTTGTACACACGAATTTTCTTATTTGTTTTACTTTTTGATTTGGTGGAGCATGGCCTTTGTAATTTTTGTGACCAATCAACCAACCAAATTCGGGTTCATTAATATTATTAACGACACATCAAATTTGAATGTGGTTAAAATATATGCAGCTTATAATAAAAATATTTTTGTAAACAATAGGATCGAAGTAATCGTATGATTAAAATAGATAAACATGTTTGAATAATGTTAATTAGATTAAAACTTTCTTTATTTTCTCTGTATATAACAAGAATATGTAAATTAAGTATTAAATTTTTCATTCCTAAAGATGTGCTTTTAATTCAAATAAAAAATCTAGTAGATTCCGTACAAATCTACTGTCACATATTAATATCGATTGATTTCTCATTTTAAGTAGGCTAAATTTATTTATACAAAAGCCAACTGTATTATATAATTTGCTCTGCGTAATTTTAAATAATTTTTATTAAATTTCTGTATAAAAAATAATTATCTTGATATTAATCTTATGGCTAAGTATGAGAGGACATACAAACACGCCGAGTTTTCAGTAGAAAGATAAAGGGTCAAATCTGAAAACTTTTCATTTTCCTATTAGGAACCTCCAAAAGTTTAATAATTTTCCTCTATTGGAGGAAAGTTAATAAAAGGAAATACAGTGTAAAAACACAAGACTTTATAATTTTTAAAAATTATATTAAATGTCGAATGTAATATTGTTGATTATAAGGTACTTTGAAAAGTTCATGTGAAATTTTGCTGTATTTGTATTTAGTAAATGTGTTTTATTAATGAGAGTATTTACATTATTCACTAAGAAAAAACAATTTAGCTCATGTTGAAGTATGTAAATTGTTTCAAGAAATTTAGCGAGAAAATTTGATAGTATTTCTCTTATAAATAATATATAGGGGAGATCGGGGCAACTTCGGCATGCGGGGCAAGTTTGTCAAGCGCTTTTTTTAAAAAACAAATTAAAAGGAGACTTTGGTTATAGGTTAGGCAGTTGAGTTTTATTGGTGGCTTGTTGAGTGTAGTGTTTTTATTGTTCTCCAACAAGCGTAGTTGAATTATCAAGCAAATTTTCATTTTCGTTCAATTCCATATAATATTTTTTTTCCATTTATATTGAATTGGCAGGTTTTGTTATAATTCCATGATAACGAAAGTTACTTTTCCTGTTAGAAGGATGTAACTTCAACTTATTCACGTGGCCAGATCGTGGCTTGGCATTCTGTTCTCAGGGTTGTACTTAATGTTTCGAAATCATGACTAGCGGGGTAAGATCGGCAACATAAAGCCACATTAGAAGCAAAGGATAAAAATCAAACAGATGATAAATGAAAACATGTTTGCATTTGTTATTCATGTATATATGTCTTTGAACTTGCATTTCGTTGTAATAATATTAAATGGGTGTTGGATTTGTATTTCTTTGTTTTAATAGTGAATTCCAACTTATACATTGTTAATAACATAATTTTATATACGTGCCTATCTTGCCCCATTACTGTTGCCCCTATACCAGGGGCAACTTTAATAAAAATAATTAAAATAATTACAACTTTACAAAAAGAGAGAAGTTGCCGATCTTGCCCCTATACCCGGGGCAACTTCGTCAATTTCTCTCTTCTTGTAAAGTTGTAATTATTTTAATTATTTTTATTTCCAAACTGATTTTAACCAGTTCTATAGTAAGGTAACATTCCAATAGACAATATGCAAAGCTTTTTTTTCAGTTTACAGCAGTATTTATTACACAAAATTTAAGTAAAGCTTAACATGCCGATCTTGCCCCGATCTCCCCTAATATTGCTTGATAATTTTGCTAAAGTTAAAAAAATTCCAAAATTAATTTTTTAAATATATGAAATACAAATTTAAATAAGATACTGATCGATAGATAAACTCGAAAACATCACAGAAAGATAAAAATTTTAAATGATTGATTTATGGAATTTTGTGTAGATTGGATTGATTAGGATTTAAAAATTATTTCTAATAATATTTCTCGAATATTTTTAACGATATTCATTTTATATATTATCTTAACGAAACTAGATTTAAATCCAGATTTTAAATTTGAAATTGTTCCTTATAATTTCGTTCCTCAAAATTTATTTAAATAATTATTTACGTAAAATTTCTTTCTTAACACGTAGTATAATGATTTGCAACTCCAAACATACTGTAACCGAGAAAACTTAAACTAAATAATTCCTGTTTTTATAATCAATAATTTAATATATTTTACTTATGTTGTTTTTATGAACTAACAATTTTTATAGTACTTATATTCAATAACCTAAAATGTCATTAAATCCAATTTTTAATGTATTCTTAATAGTTGTGTTTGTTTTAACTTAATAATTTGAGTAATGAGGACATAAGCCTTCAAAATCATGTCATTTTTGTAATTTAAATAATATTTTAAAGAAATTCACAGCCCAATATTTATTTTATTATTAAGTGATAAGAAATTTATAAATCAATCATCCTCTGAGAGTTTTATGAACTCTCTTATTGTTATATTACAAAACTTGAATAAATTATTTTATTATAACAACTATTTAAATTAATATTTTTTATTATTTTTTAATATCATTAAACCAATTAAAACATATTTTAAGCAATAAATGAAAATAATTCACTGTTTTTGAATGCAATAAAGAATTTTTAAAAAATCCATAGAATATAATTTTAACAGTAGATTTATCTAATATTTAATTTCTTATTCGATAAAATATAATAAATTAAGTTTCTACGAATTTATTTGTCATTTTGAAATTATAGTTAGCTGAAACAAATTTTTAAAAATTTATTTATTACTGTAGTATTTATATACCAGCAAATAAACATACGCGTAACTAATAAAATGAAGCTATTAAATAATTAATTAAGAAAAAGTTTAATTTTTATTAATTAATTACTTATGTATTTGTCACTGGAGAAATACCGATATCGACTAATTAACTTGTATTTAAATCCTAATTGGTATTTTTATTGAAACATTCTGTAAATTTATTAATTTACAGCAGGTTATTAACTATATTGATTATGACTCTTTTCCTTTCGATAAATTTGAGAAATAAAAAATGAATGTCTATTTTATGTCTTTTAATGTAAATATTTGTGTCCTGAATCATATTTGGGTTTGAATTATAAGTTAAACATATACCTTATATTATTTTATATTATGGTAAGCTTATATCTTTGGTAGGCTTTTGGAATATAATTTAAAATTACGTAATTTACATATAATATAATCTTACACCTTCTATATGTAGCTTAATCAACATTATAATGGACATAAAACGGATGTATTGCTTCAAAAAGTCAAAAATAGATTATGAAACTTCTTTAGTCATTCCATGTTAATTTTATTATTTGTATAATACAGGTTATATCGTTATTATTGTATTTTATATTTTATATATTCTATTGTTTTGTTTAGTTTATTATTTTATTATCTACATATGTAGTTAGTTTTTTGCATTTGTTGGTCTGTTTGTTTGTTGTACACACGAATTTTCTTATTTGTTTTACTTTTTGATTTGGTGGAGCATGGCCTTTGTAATTTTTGTGACCAATCAACCAACCAAATTCGGGTTCATTAATATTATTAACGACACATCAAATTTGAATGTGGTTAAAATATATGCAGCTTATAATAAAAATATTTTTGTAAACAATAGGATCGAAGTAATCGTATGATTAAAATAGATAAACATGTTTGAATAATGTTAATTAGATTAAAACTTTCTTTATTTTCTCTGTATATAACAAGAATATGTAAATTAAGTATTAAATTTTTCATTCCTAAAGATGTGCTTTTAATTCAAATAAAAAATCTAGTAGATTCCGTACAAATCTAATAATAAATCTGTATGCATATTCTGTATAAAGAAATATATAATGAAATAATATATAGCTATTTATTATTATATTTTTGTTGGTTATTAGATATGTAATAATACATTTTTTGTCTTAGATAATTGTTATATATATATTTTAATTTTAAAAGATTAAATTTCATAGTATATTAAAAAATAAATTTTAGGTAGCATATGTAGATAAATATAATATTTTGAATGCTGTTATATTTTTAATTCAATAAAAGTATATTTAAAGTGCTGAATTCAATTGGTTAATAAATATATATCATACTTTCACATATAAATTCTATTGTTAGTTCTAAGTTACTCGAATACTTTTATTTCAAAATGCTAAAATCAACAAGAATTTTTTAAAGGATTATTTAATGTTTAATATCATTTGAAATTTTATTATTAATCCTCAGTGATTTAATGTCTACACATCAGATTAAAAAGAAGATTGATCAAATCGTCAAAGGAATATAAATCAAGTAATCAAAAATATGCTCGCTATCATTACGCTATAATTAACGTTTTTATAAAATTTTTGATGATACTGAATATCAAATTATATATCTGTGTATTTATAAAAAAAAGGAAAAAAACGTGATTAATTTAGAAGTTAAATCGGCGTGCTTTCAGGGAAAAAATATCATTAAAAATCAATTCTGAAGCTTTAAAAAATTACTGAAATGAAACATTTAGAATGGTTGATTTAAAGAAAAGAAACTTGTTTTATATATAAAAAAGTATACTTTAAAAAATATTAACTTATTAAACTTTTAATAAATAGATGTTTATTGAATGCTATATGATTAAGTTAGAATTAATCTTAATAATGCAATACTTAAATAGCATATATTGTATATTTTTCTCTTTAAAGGAACTCAAATTATATCTTAATTTTTTTCTTAATTTTTTACAATGAAACATTTGGACAAAATTCTTCCATATAATCCGTTTTATTAACAAATTACAATTTTATTAACAAATTTAATTAAAATTGATATATTTATTGAACTTGATAAAACATGTACTTTAATCAAATAAGATACCTTCAAAATAAAAAAAGTTTCGAATCATTTTATATCGATTCTCTCTATCTGCAGACTTTACAATTTTGAATATTTTATATAATTTAATTTATAATTTTGAAAAATATAAATATGTAAAAATGAAAATTGAACAAATATGATATTATCAAAGCGAATTAGATAGGCTATTAAATATTTCTGCGAAACACGGAATGGTGCGTATGTTTATTGGCAGCAAAATATCAGCCAAATATACTTTCGCCTCCTCGATTTAGGATATGTACCCATTAACTCGTATGATACCGTTTAAGCTTAAGGTAGTGGATTAGATCTGACGTCCAAACGAAACTTAGACCAAGCGGACAATGGCTCTCTATTCAGACCTTCGCCGTCCAGGACTTAGATTCGCAGTGTCTGTCCCTAGCTGATTGCACGCTTGAGCGGACCATTTCAGCGAACCTCTCACACTTCCCTTGAAGGACACAACTGGTGGCTTCGGTGTAGGCTTATTGAGGACCGGTCCGAAGAGGCTGTCACAATGTTCAGAAGGTGACGAGGATTTAGTCTTCATTCCCTCGTTTCATCCCCCGTCACAACTGGACAATGACTGTCAACCATGTCGCATTGTTGGCAGGTTTGGAATTAGGAGACAGAAGATAAGCCTTTTGTTGGCCAGGAGTCGATCGACTCACTGTTCTGTTCTATCCTTTGCTCCTTCCCACTGTCCATACTTCGATATCGGATCGAGAAGATTTAACGTTTCACAAAGACTTTTTTGGATATAGATGGTTCGATTTCATTTTTTCCTGAGACATATTTACGAAATCTATTCCTTTGAACAGATTTCGTTTAGTTTCTTTTCTTCTTTTCTATTCTGTTAACAATATAAATCTTTATTGTTGAAAAATAAGTATTAAATTATTTTTCAATTGCTTTATATTACTATCTTTTCTTAAAATTTAAGATTTTATTTTAATTTAGCTTGTAAGTTGAGTTTTCCAGCAATTTATAAAATTATTTTTTGATTTTCACAAAATATATAAGATTGACAAAAAGTAAGTTATAAGATTAGTCTTACTAAATCTATCGTACACAATAAATTTATTGAATGTGTTAACAAGTAATTACCTCGTAAAGAACTTTCAGTTCCCAGTAGACTGCTTACATGTATTAGGATACCAATCAACCCGTTCAACATGTAAATAACCTTTAGAAATTCTCCAATGTACCTGACGTTTCCAAGCAACATGAATTTTCGCTATGTTGTTGGTAAAGTTTTTTTCTCACTTTCAATTCTACTCTTGAATAGATGTCCTGTTGAAGAGTGAAAAGTAATGCATATGTTCGTCTTCCTTTATACATATGGAAGTCTATTTATGATCTTTGTTTCGCTTATGTTGAATGAGTTTTCTCCTCTCTTTTCATTGTTTGGTCACGTCGTATTTAAATTAGTTACTAAAATATTTATTATTTTTCCAAGTATTTAATACATCTTTCATCTATAATAACATTCCATTATGCAGGGTAATATTAAACCTAAAGCTTATTTACAAATATCGTAAACAATTCTCTTTTTAATCAAAATAATATATTTAATATCTTAAAATGTTAAAAAAATATTTTTATAGTAAGTTTATATTTTTGAAAAATAAATTTAAAAATCGATAGTGTTTATATTGATTTATTTAAAGCACTTGATTGGTTTCCATACTGTTTATTCTGTATAAATTTCTGTAGTATATTGTATATTCAGGTTCTTGTAGGATTGTGTTATATTGAATTTTATTTTATGCACAGATTTGTAAAAATATAATTTTCACTGATATATTTATTAAGTTATTAAATGTGTCTCAATCCTTTTAAAATTCTCTTTTGTTCAGTTTGTATTTTATTTGTAACAGATATATCTTTGAATTTTTCACATAATCAGGCAGAATAGACAATTATTTATTAAAAAAAATATTATTTTCCAATTTCATTCAAATATTGCAAACTCTTCTAAATCCATTTTCAAATATAGGTTTAAAATAAATAATTTTATGAATTTTAAAAATTTATCTTTACCTTTCTAAGTTTATTTGTATTTTAGACTTGTCTAGAAAGGATAATGTTTATTAATTAACAATTTTAAAACAATATAAAAAAATAATTAATAGCCAAACACAATGGAAATTTTTCTAATTTTCTAATGATAATATTTATCGAAACTGTTGACTACATTCTAGTATAAAAATTTCAGTAATTTTTAGCTCCAAATGTTAAAATATTATAATAATGGTGTTTCGTTTATTTGCTTTATATATAAACTACTTTAATATGTATGTTCGAATTGTGAATACAGTAATTATAAGATTAGCTATTGAAAACAAATATCAGAACTGTCTATTAGCTTGGAAATAAAAATCAATAGAGTTTGTCTCGGAAAACCGATCGAACTTAACTTTTATGTTATAATTAATATTAGTTCAATTANATTTTTTTTAAATATATTTTTTTATGAAAATAGAACAAAACAATATTTATCGAAAATCTTTTGCTAAGGATGAAATTTATTATTCCATATCAGATGTTTTTATTTTATCTTTTGCCTAACAAAACATGAGAATATAATATATACAGTAAAACCTCTCTAAAACGGAACCTGAATAAAACGTAAACCTGCCGATTCCGGTTTACGCAGGTTTTACTCTAAGTACTAAATCGTTAAAACAAATGAATAAATATTAAAATACAAGAGCACTTTTAATATTGTTATTGTTTTTATTCGAACATTATATCTAATCTACATTTTTAAAATTCAACGATATGAATATTTTATATAGACATTATGGTTTTCAATTGCAAATTAGTCAAAAAATAAATAATAGGTATTTATACAAACTAATCATTTTATGATAATACTGTATAAACTTTCATTACATTTGCAATGGAAGTGTACGAATAATTTAATATTTTGAAACAGATTGATTCAACTGTTAAAATATAAAGTTTTGTTTTACTTTCCTGTCTGTTATATATAACAAAGGGAAGGGAAAGTATGGCGATCTGGCAAAATATGACCTCCATCCCCCAGATTTTTACGCTTTTGGACTCAGGGGACCTTGAAAAGTCGAGAAATGCAAAAACATTCGGGAGTAACTTCTGTATGTATGAATGTTAGTGTGTGGGGGGACACGATTTTGTTCACCCTCTTTGAAGCTTAATAACTCCTGTGATTTTTGTTGAAAATTTCTGAAATTTGGCAGGGAAGTTTGTTTATTGGGAATTGATGCTATTAAATTTTGGTGGTTAAAGGTCGAAGGGGTGGGAGATGAAAGGGATCATGTGTATCTCCACTAGGATCGGACTTAATGATAATTTTACTTGTTATTAGCGTTTACAATTTTTTGTAAAACCCACCCCTATCCACAAAATCAAGCCTTTTATTATTTTATAATAGTTAAAACAAAAAGTTTTTAAATAAAATATGATAACAGATGGCGCCATCAAATGTTGCCGGGAAAGTTAAGCAACTCGTTTCTGAAATTTTTTATATCTAGTTTACAAAATTTTATATTCTCTCTTCATTACGGTTTGTCTTAATAATAATGCGTTTATTGAGCTGTTATTATATAGCTTTATATATATAAAACTTATATATATAAAGTGTGTCATATCCTATACATGTGTAAGATATGTGGCCAATAGTATACAACGACATTGCTTGGGATTATGTCTATTGTTCCAAATAAACATATAACAATTGTTTGTAGCTTCATCTCGACACTAGAGAGGTACAGTACTGCAGTAGTGAAGCTCTGTTCGTACTAGAAACACAAGGCAGTTTTAGAGTGCAATAAGAACTTGAACAAGAAGGAGTATTATAATACTTTGTTATGATGATGATTTAGACAAATATTTATATGTTACAATAAAATACGGTTATTTAGAAAAACTGTTGAAAATCATAATCTTTACTGAATTTTTAATACTAAATTATGTTTGAAAATATTTAAATCTTCTCTTAAAACAGAATTACTTGCGTTTATTAATTGTTCCTTCCAATATTAAAATTTTAAAGAAAATATATTTTAAATATCATTATTTAATTTATTATTACTTAACAAATTAAAATATTACATATTGAAAATGAAAATAAAATTTAAAATATCCTTTTATTATTTTTCTTATATAGCAGGTATGACCAACTTCTAACAATAATTTCAATAACAAAATTAATTTATCATTACAGCTATTAAGCAATTTAATCGATAAAAAATGCTTAAATTATCAATTAAGTTATCGTTTTTAACATTTGTTTTTTTCTAACTATATTATAAATTAATTTTATAAATTGCTATACAAAATAATTAGGAAACCAAGATTTAACGTAAGGCATAAATTTGTATCGAATGTTAATTAGCTTAATTATGAATTGAAGTTAATAACGATTACTTGATTTTTTTTAATATTTTAAATAATTCATAAAAGTAAAAATGTTTATAATAATGCAATTTTTATTATCTTTAAAATTTTATGCTATATTTCTTTTCATTTTAAATATCTGTATTAAATTTAAAATGTTCAATTACTCTAAATATTGATTTAAAAACTAATTTGAACTTATACAAAATATTAAAAGATTAACTGAAAACATATATTTTTTAAAAATATTTTAAAATGTACAGTATTACCATTTATTGTCCTGTTATAACTTTATATTCTTACATTATAAGCTTAATTTTTTATATTACTCCTTTAATTAAAATGAAATATCGCTAGAACTTAAACAAATGTTACTTTGTAATAAATTTAATTCCAATTCGAATTAGTTGAGAAATGATGTTATAAATCCAATAACCACGTGCATTTCAGCTATTTTTGCCAATCATAAAAAAGGTTTTTTAAAAATTCATGTAGTGATTGAAAAAATATAAATTTATCACTGATTTGAAGTATATGTAAGTTAAGAAATCAACAACTTATATAATTTTCGAGTATTAGCATTTATTGATTTCGAAAGTATAATTTAATTTTACGAACTATTTACAATATATTACAATAAATTGTATCATTATATTAAAAAGGAAACTTTGAAATTATATGAATGGTATCTATATGTGAACATTGAAAGGAAAATGGTTTTTGAACAAATAAAATCATTATTAAATGTTTACAAAGGTTGTTGATTCGATTTGTGCATAATGAATAGTTTCAGAATCTAAAAGGAAAAATTTAAAAACAACGAGCAATTATTTATTGTGATATCGTCACAATGCCGGGCTGCAATTTTTAATCATATTTTTAATTAATTTAATTTAAAATATATGCTCTCCACTTCAAATTAGTAGTGGCTTGCCCCTGTATATTATACTTTTCCTTTAACAATAGTGTCGTGCCAGTCATCTATCTAACACCTTTCGGAAAAAAAATGTTTGAATTGAAATAACGTGACTTACAGTTTGTATCGGAAGTTCGTATATACTTAGTTGGTGCCTCCTGCCCCAAATATTTCCGTATCTGGTTTCGTCTTTCATCTATATAATTGCGTTCTCGAGATTAAGGAAAGACAGGTGGACGACAGTGGGAATTTATATCTATAACTTTTTCAAATTGCAACTCAATAAAACATATTGTTTTTCTTATTTCACATTTTGCTAACGTTGCATTTTTGTTTTATTTTTTCAGATTTTTGTTTGGATTTGTAAAGTAAATTAATAATTTTTGTTAATACTAAAATACAGACTAATATTAATAAATTCTATTAATTCTACAGAATTTATTAAAGCGATGTTCTTTCTTTTTACTGGATCGCTGGATCGCATTTTGCTTTAGGCATTGATTTGTCACTTTGATATAATTATTTGGAAAATGTTACGGTTATAAAATTAATGATATTGTAATTAAATTAAATTGTTAAACATTTTAAGCATGTTCTTTGATTTATGTTTAAATGAGAAATTTATAAATGTTTTGAATTCAAATGAGATTTTAAATACCACCTAACTTTACGTTTCAATTAAAAAATAATTTTAAAAAAGTACTACTGAAGGTGTATTGTTGATGAAATCTGTTTTGTAGTATCGAATAGACAAATTTTATATTTCCAAATATCTTTATTTTCCAGACTAAATGGATAATTTTTGCAAAATATTAATGAAACAAAGTAACTATTTTAGAAATATATTTTTTAAGGTACAGAAAATCTTCTTTACAAAGTATTTTTTATATTTTTATAATGATGATGTTTTCCTTTGTGTGTAATGTCAAGAATAGTTTTATCCTACTTACGTCAATTGATCTTACAACCAAACGGTAAGTAATAATGGATATAAAAGGATTTTACTTATTTAAATATAGTTGATTGTTAATTTAATAAGAGTATTTTCAACAAAATTTGCTACAAATTTTATAGTATCTGTTCATTTAATAATCTGTTATCATTAGAAAAATATTTTTATAGCGATACATTTTTGATTTTGATTTAAAATTATTTTAATAGTTTATTTATCAGTTACAGTTGTTGCATATAACATTATAGATCTTAAACTAATAACAATTTTATTTATTTTATATTTCAAATTCAGAAATTTGAATTTGCTGATATTGGCATCATAAAAGTCATAATTTCATAATATTTAATCATATAAATACTATTTTATAATAGNACCCATATATATATTATTTATTATTTAAAATTAAGCTCACATTTTACGCAATAAGTTTTTTAATCTCTTACAATTATCAAAAACAAGAATTATTGTAATAGAAACACAAACAATAGAAATTAATCAAATTGCTTTATATTCGGTGTAGCTTGTGCAAATTTTATGAAGTAACTAAACGAAAAGTTATACTATTCAATATAATTAATACAGGACGAAATGCATATTGTGAACAATTTTAAACATGAAATTTTTAAAAATAAATGTGGTTCTTTGATAACAGTGTCTCCATTTCATTATTTCGATAGTTTCGATTTTAAAGTGACTGTAGAATTTAATGGTGTGAGGTATTTAGTCATAATGAACATTATAACTTTTCCTTTAGTTACTTGATAAGAATTATTTATTTTATGTTAATTTAAATAATAGATTTTCAAGTTTTTCTGTTCTCTGAAATTAAGAGAATTATTAAAATATTTTAAGCAAAAAATCATTTAGTAAAAAATAATAACAGTTGACTTTGACATTACTATAAAGAAAGATTTATAGCAGATATTTTGTATCAATATAAAACCCAAAACATTTCTTATTTTAATTTTGTCGTACCAATTAGTATTGTCAGTAAAAAGTTTAAATTAAATAAGTATAGAATGATATAAATAAAAGCCGTCAAAAATTAAAATTAACGTTAGATATTTCGGAATTAATATTAAAAAGATGTTAGATATAAGATGTTACATCTATTTCGTTCGTCTATGAAAGAAAACTGTAAATGTCTAGAATTTTGAAAATCAGAAATGAAATCTTTTTTGTTATCAAACTCTTTCGAAAATTGTCATCTGAAACTCCATTTTTAACAAACTAATAAATTTCATACACTTCTAAAACTATAATTTCAACTGTTTTTAAGTGCTAGATTATAAATCGGCATTTGAGGAAAATAGTAAATCATTGTGAATTCATTATTCCACTTTGCCTCCTTTAAAATTTGATTTTTTTTTAATTCAAACTAACAAAGGCTGAAATGCGAGTAATTGTAAGGTTTCTTTAAAATAGTCATATTTGATTAAATAATTTAAGTAGTCTTTTTATTTTTTTTTCTCCTAGAAAAACTATTGCACAAAAATTTTTTTAGCAACAAAACCAAATATTTATTCGAAAAAAGTAAAATATTGGCTGGTGACTGACTAATAAATAGGAATTCGTTTATATCTTGAGAAATAATTATCATCATGTATTTACATAATTAATTATTCAAAAATTAATTAAATTGTATTATTAAACATATTTCATTACAATTATCAAAAACTACAAAAAATTTCTATTAGCATAAATAATTTTGTTTGTTCGTTTTCTTCATATAAAAATAAACATCAAAAATAATTTTAATAAATTATATAATGTATTCACTAATAAATAAAGTTATTAAAATAGAACATTTATAAATTTCTCATATTTCGGATTACTCTTTATTAATTCTAAACCAATGGTAAACATAGAACATTATTTTTTTTAAATATATTTTTTTATGAAAATAGAACAAAACAATATTTATCGAAAATCTTTTGCTAAGGATGAAATTTATTATTCCATATCAGATGTTTTTATTTTATCTTTTGCCTAACAAAACATGAGAATATAATATATACAGTAAAACCTCTCTAAAACGGAACCTGAATAAAACGTAAACCTGCCGATTCCGGTTTACGCAGGTTTTACTCTAAGTACTAAATCGTTAAAACAAATGAATAAATATTAAAATACAAGAGCACTTTTAATATTATTGTTTTTATTCGAACATTATATCTAATCTACAGTTTTAAAATTCAACGATATGAATATTTTATATAGACATTATGGTTTTCAATTGCAAATTAGTCAAAAAATAAATAATAGGTATTTATACAAACTAATCATTTTATGATAATACTGTATAAACTTTCATTACATTTGCAATGGAAGTGTACGAATAATTTAATATTTTGAAACAGATTGATTCAACTGTTAAAATATAAAGTTTTGTTTTACTTTCCTGTCTGTTATATATAACAAAGGGAAGGGAAAGTATGGCGATCTGGCAAAATATGACCTCCATCCCCCAGATTTTTACGCTTTTGGACTCAGGGGACCTTGAAAAGTCGAGAAATGCAAAAACATTCGGGAGTAACTTCTGTATGTATGAATGTTAGTGTGTGGGGGGACACGATTTTGTTCACCCTCTTTGAAGCTTAATAACTCCTGTGATTTTTGTTGAAAATTTCTGAAATTTGGCAGGGAAGTTTGTTTATTGGGAATTGATGCTATTAAATTTTGGTGGTTAAAGGTCGAAGGGGTGGGAGATGAAAGGGATCATGTGTATCTCCACTAGGATCGGACTTAATGATAATTTTACTTGTTATTAGCGTTTACAATTTTTTGTAAAACCCACCCCTATCCACAAAATCAAGCGTTTTATTATTTTATAATAGTTAAAAACAAAAAGTTTTTAAATAAAATATGATAACAGATGGCGCCATCAAATGTTGCCGGGAAAGTTAAGCAACTCGTTTCTGAAATTTTTTATATCTAGTTTACAAAATTTTATATTCTCTCTTCATTACGGTTTGTCTTAATAATAATGCGTTTATTGAGCTGTTATTATATAGCTTTATATATATAAAACTTATATATATAAAGTGTGTCATATCCTATACATGTGTAAGATATGTGGCCAATAGTATACAACGACATTGCTTGGGATTATGTCTATTGTTCCAAATAAACATATAACAATTGTTTGTAGCTTCATCTCGACACTAGAGAGGTACAGTACTGCAGTAGTGAAGCTCTGTTCGTACTAGAAACACAAGGCAGTTTTAGAGTGCAATAAGAACTTGAACAAGAAGGAGTATTATAATACTTTGTTATGATGATGATTTAGACAAATATTTATATGTTACAATAAAATACGGTTATTTAGAAAAACTGTTGAAAATCATAATCTTTACTGAATTTTTAATACTAAATTATGTTTGAAAATATTTAAATCTTCTCTTAAAACAGAATTACTTGCGTTTATTAATTGTTCCTTCCAATATTAAAATTTTAAAGAAAATATATTTTAAATATCATTATTTAATTTATTATTACTTAACAAATTAAAATATTACATATTGAAAATGAAAATAAAATTTAAAATATCCTTTTATTATTTTTCTTATATAGCAGGTATGACCAACTTCTAACAATAATTTCAATAACAAAATTAATTTATCATTACAGCTATTAAGCAATTTAATCGATAAAAAATGCTTAAATTATCAATTAAGTTATCGTTTTTAACATTTGTTTTTTTCTAACTATATTATAAATTAATTTTATAAATTGCTATACAAAATAATTAGGAAACCAAGATTTAACGTAAGGCATAAATTTGTATCGAATGTTAATTAGCTTAATTATGAATTGAAGTTAATAACGATTACTTGATTTTTTTTAATATTTTAAATAATTCATAAAAGTAAAAATGTTTATAATAATGCAATTTTTATTATCTTTAAAATTTTATGCTATATTTCTTTTCATTTTAAATATCTGTATTAAATTTAAAATGTTCAATTACTCTAAATATTGATTTAAAAACTAATTTGAACTTATACAAAATATTAAAAGATTAACTGAAAACATATATTTTTTAAAAATATTTTAAAATGTACAGTATTACCATTTATTGTCCTGTTATAACTTTATATTCTTACATTATAAGCTTAATTTTTTATATTACTCCTTTAATTAAAATGAAATATCGCTAGAACTTAAACAAATGTTACTTTGTAATAAATTTAATTCCAATTCGAATTAGTTGAGAAATGATGTTATAAATCCAATAACCACGTGCATTTCAGCTATTTTTGCCAATCATAAAAAAGGTTTTTTAAAAATTCATGTAGTGATTGAAAAAATATAAATTTATCACTGATTTGAAGTATATGTAAGTTAAGAAATCAACAACTTATATAATTTTCGAGTATTAGCATTTATTGATTTCGAAAGTATAATTTAATTTTACGAACTATTTACAATATATTACAATAAATTGTATCATTATATTAAAAAGGAAACTTTGAAATTATATGAATGGTATCTATATGTGAACATTGAAAGGAAAATGGTTTTTGAACAAATAAAATCATTATTAAATGTTTACAAAGGTTGTTGATTCGATTTGTGCATAATGAATAGTTTCAGAATCTAAAAGGAAAAATTTAAAAACAACGAGCAATTATTTATTGTGATATCGTCACAATGCCGGGCTGCAATTTTTAATCATATTTTTAATTAATTTAATTTAAAATATATGCTCTCCACTTCAAATTAGTAGTGGCTTGCCCCTGTATATTATACTTTTCCTTTAACAATAGTGTCGTGCCAGTCATCTATCTAACACCTTTCGGAAAAAAAATGTTTGAATTGAAATAACGTGACTTACAGTTTGTATCGGAAGTTCGTATATACTTAGTTGGTGCCTCCTGCCCCAAATATTTCCGTATCTGGTTTCGTCTTTCATCTATATAATTGCGTTCTCGAGATTAAGGAAAGACAGGTGGACGACAGTGGGAATTTATATCTATAACTTTTTCAAATTGCAACTCAATAAAACATATTGTTTTTCTTATTTCACATTTTGCTAACGTTGCATTTTTGTTTTATTTTTTCAGATTTTTGTTTGGATTTGTAAAGTAAATTAATAATTTTTGTTAATACTAAAATACAGACTAATATTAATAAATTCTATTAATTCTACAGAATTTATTAAAGCGATGTTCTTTCTTTTTACCGGATCGCTGGATCGCATTTTGCTTTAGGCATTGATTTGTCACTTTGATATAATTATTTGGAAAATGTTACGGTTATAAAATTAATGATATTGTAATTAAATTAAATTGTTAAACATTTTAAGCATGTTCTTTGATTTATGTTTAAATGAGAAATTTATAAATGTTTTGAATTCAAATGAGATTTTAAATACCACCTAACTTTACGTTTCAATTAAAAAATAATTTTAAAAAAGTACTACTGAAGGTGTATTGTTGATGAAATCTGTTTTGTAGTATCGAATAGACAAATTTTATATTTCCAAATATCTTTATTTTCCAGACTAAATGGATAATTTTTGCAAAATATTAATGAAACAAAGTAACTATTTTAGAAATATATTTTTTAAGGTACAGAAAATCTTCTTTACAAAGTATTTTTTATATTTTTATAATGATGATGTTTTCCTTTGTGTGTAATGTCAAGAATAGTTTTATCCTACTTACGTCAATTGATCTTACAACCAAACGGTAAGTAATAATGGATATAAAAGGATTTTACTTATTTAAATATAGTTGATTGTTAATTTAATAAGAGTATTTTCAACAAAATTTGCTACAAATTTTATAGTATCTGTTCATTTAATAATCTGTTATCATTAGAAAAATATTTTTATAGCGATACATTTTTGATTTTGATTTAAAATTATTTTAATAGTTTATTTATCAGTTACAGTTGTTGCATATAACATTATAGATCTTAAACTAATAACAATTTTATTTATTTTATATTTCAAATTCAGAAATTTGAATTTGCTGATATTGGCATCATAAAAGTCATAATTTCATAATAGTTAATCATATAAATACTATTTTATAATAGATTTCTTTTCGAAGAAATTAAAAGTTAATGAAACATTTCGTGTAAATTTTTTCAACTTGAAATCAAATAAATAATCAACGGACTTTCAACGATTAAAATTGAACTTTAACAAAATATACAAAAATTTGATAATATTAGGCCTAAGAAATTTAATATTAAATTAAAAAGTAAACTATACAATTATTGATTTTAAAAATATATCTACAAAAAATGCGCTGAGATGGAAATTTTTAAAACGGATTATTAAATATATGACTATCTTAAAAAATATTTAATACTGTATAAATTTGACGTAAATTTAAAAATTCATTCACAAATATATTTTTTCTGACTGGCTCATTGTTAAATTTTTCCTAATTCACAAGAGTTGCAGCTTGAGTGCAATAGAGAATTTCATGATTTCGTCTCAAAAGGTCTAGTCAAATTTTCGATTGCTAACCTTTACCCATGTTGCCGACGCCATTATGGGTCAAGCCTTCCCATCATAGGAAAAGTAACGCGATCTCACAGTAACATTGCTGCTTAGCGAAATAAACTAATTCGAATCACTTTTCCTGATAAAAAGAAAATGTAATAATATTTTTAAAAGTTAAAATAATTTCTTGGTAAATAATAGGCAAAATTATTAGAGATTTAATGCGCTAAGACAAAATCATTCTTGAAGTGTTTAGCTACAATAAGAAGTTATCACAGATAACAATAAAGTACATGGTACTTTAACGAAACTTTTTCAGATTGAAGATGGAAAATAAAGACAAAATATTTATTCGTAAAATAAAAGTAATGAAATGGAAAATAATATTATTATACAGCATTTATATAGATGATAAGTTAAATGAATGTCTTTCGATGTTGTTGCTTCTTAATATCTTTTATACTCAAGAAACTAATACAGAAACAGTCCAGAAGAAAATGAGAGGCAATCTCAAACGAAAATCGAACCAAATACGTTGAGGAAGTGTACGATTCCCAGCTCTCTACTTTTTTAAATTGTTATTGTTATTTTATATAATTATTAATAAAATTAATGGCATCAGTTTGCATAGACTAATCTTTGTTAGACTAATAATAGCATAAAGCTACGCGAAATAAATTAATAATTTTATATCATAGATTTAATTCGTGCAATACATTAAATTAAATTACATTTAATAGGATATTTGATATAACCAATCTTATATCGATTTGAATAAATAATTTAATAACTTGTAAAAAATATTATAGTGTATTTTATATCCAAATATATAATGAATAAAATTTGAAATTCAAAATCAGTAGTTCAATGAAAGTTATTCCAAACAGTCAAAAAGTATCATATGGAAGATTGGTTCTTAAGCATTTTGAAAACTTTAGATTTTAAGTTGTTAACTAACAAATTAAATCCTGGAAAAGATTTTATACGTTTAGCATGTTCGTTTAATGTTGACGCAATGCTATCTTGAATATAAACATACTAATTAATAGTCTGTATAAACATTCTGTAAAGATATACAATTTATTTCCTCAATTATGAACTAATAAACACAAAATATAAAATATTTAATTAAATATTTTTAAAGTAAAATGTTAGCTAAGTTAATAATAAATCGTTAATAATTTTCGTGAAAACTAAATTCTCAAAAATAAAAAAATAAATGAAATTATACTCACTTTCTTTTTATTATTATTTTGAAGAAACAGCAAACATATTTTAAAATTTTATTAATAAAATCACATATTTAGCTAACACATTCTTATTATGTTTGGTTCTAAATGAAAATATAACTTTTGATTCATTTGGAACGGGAACAAAAAACGGGAAAATAAAATTACATTGCCGAAGGGTCACAGTAGCCTTTCGTCAACGTAATTTTATTTTCCCATTTTCTGCTTCGTGCCATTATGTGACTATAATTTTCCTGATATTTATCACGAAGAACATTCAAACTAAACTTAACCAAAAGATGAGAATACACTATAAAGTAATAGCGTATCCACTACTGTTTTTTGAAAATGTGGGTATTGATCAATGTACATTCAGGGGCACCATGGCACATGCTCATGTTATTCAATTACCTTAGATTTACCTAACTTTTTAGATATTTTTTTTTATTAGCCTTCTAAAATTGCTAAATAGAAGTTGGAAAATGGATAATTTTGAATTGATAGATTGATTATAAATTATGCAAATTAAAGTATGATTTACAGTCGGTGTGATGCCAAAAGAAGGAATAGAAAAGGTATAAAATCATTACATTACTTATTTTTGCTAGAAATTATCGAAATTGCAGTTATTTTAAATTATCTTTAGTCTGTGTTCCACACTTTTCGACACGTATTTACAAGAAATATCAGTTTAAATTTTTCTTCTTTTTTTCTGTTTGTACAACGTTATTTTCTGCCATTGAAATCATGCGATATGCATTATTATATTTATTTTTATTTTAAAGTAAAAATATGATTACATGTTAACTGGATTAAAGGTGGTGCAGCACTATAAGCACACCTTGAATATGCCCCTGGAATAAACTACATTACTACTTTGCACATCATTAGCGTATATTATTTTTGACCTGGTTTACTAGCGATTATGGAGCATAATAGTACTCGGTAGGATTTTAAAACCTGCAACTTTGTAAGGAAAAAGGTTACAGAAAATCATTTCCTTTCCATCATTTTTCATAGTAATTAGGATCTTTATAATCTCAAATAAATTTCTATTAATTTATTTCTAATTTATTTTAACCTATAAAAAAAAGTCTCATTTCTCTTATTAGAAACAAAACGAAGTGTTTAAAAGATATTTAGATAGATGATTTGTTTTAAGAATTAGGAAATATTGTTATTTATTTACAATACTTCATACCGATCTCTTTCTATCTGAACTGATTCATATATAACTATGGCGTAGCCAGGCGATTGCTTATAATAGGCCTAAATAGATTAAAACTTAATTATCAAATTATTAAATTGGAAGTAAAGTATTGATTAAATATAATTTTTAATGAAATAAATTAAATAGAACTTGTAGAAAACGAATGATTTTTTTATTGAGCTGGAATTTGAAAAAATTGTAGACACAAATTCCCACTGTCGTCCGTCTGTTTTTCCTTAATCTCAAGAATGATATTAGATAAATGAAATTCAAGACCAGATATGGAAACCTTAAGGGAGGTCTTCTATTAACTATATGTGAACTACCGATACAAACTGGAAGCCACGCTATTTCAATTCAAAAATTTTCCCCTGAAAGGAGTTAGATAGATGACCGGCACGACTCTATTGTTAAAGGAAAAGTATGATGTACAGGGGCAAGACACTGCAGTACTAATTTGAGGTGGAGAGCATATACCAGTATTTTAAATTAAACAAATTAAAAATATTATTAAAAGTTTCAGCCCGGTATTGTCATGATGTCACAATAAATAATTGCTCGTTAAATTTGAATTATGAAAATCACTGAAAACAATTAAGTATAATTAATTAATAAAAAAAATAAGCGACTTTTCAAAAAGTTCAATTGTAAAATTTTATAGTTAAAAAAAATGAAAATATTTTAAAATTCATTCCATGAATATTAAGCTATATGTGTTAACAATATTGATGTATTTGTGAGCTTTATTATAATACATTTACGCCTTAAACCGTTTTTTTTATATGCGGGCCGCGAAGGAACTTCATAGGCTTCCGGCGGGCCGCATACATTTTTTTCTTTCAGAATTGCACTTTAAGCGTGTCGAGAGAATCAACGTACTCCATAACTGTCAGTACATAGGTTCTAAAATAATAGGCTATATACTATTGACATGCAAACTAGTAATATATGATATAGTTTATTCTCATCTTTTCACTGGTCGAGTTTAGTTTCAATGTTCTTCATGACAAATGTCTGATTAATTAGGGTTGCATAATGGCACGAGATAGAAAACAGGAAACTAAAAGCACGTTTTCAAAGCCCCGAGAACCGCAAGATTATAATATTAGTGTTATGAACACAAAATAATTTTATCATATTGAACGCACTCGGAAAAAATAATAATAAAATATATTGAAAAATACTTAAAATAATTTGAAATTTAAAGCATAAAATGCATAAATTTTATTTCTAATTATTCTATTAAAATTTTATTAAATATTATTTTGTTTTATTTTCAATTGTTTGTAGTTGAAGTCCGCGCCATCTGTGATTAAAGAAGTTAATCTGAGATTATGTTTATCAAAATTAAAATTTATGTGACGAAATTTTAATAATAATCTCTGTGTGAGAAAATTTATCAAATGCAACGCATTATACGGTATAAGAACACATTATAAAATTACATAATAAAAAATATGTTTTATATAATGTATAAGTTATATATTGATGTCTATACGTTAAAATGATGATAATTCCATACGTTTATATTATATTTAGAGATGAATCGTAATCTTTAGAAAATATCCTTATTCTTTTGATACAATTATTTAATATACAGTAATTTAAACTGAGATGCAAATTATATTACATTCGTTTAACATCTTATTTAGATCTAATCAAATGACAATAGGTTTATTATTTCTTTAATGTGAAAGATTTTATTCCAATTTATTCGCAAAGTAGCGAACATACATTGTCATTCTATAGTTAGAGAGAACGACAAAATCCGATTTAGGAGTCTCAATGGAACGATATGGATAAGCAGCTTGTTCGTTGTCTGATCTTGTGCTGTTTCTACTCAATTAAAATGTTGACACTTAGCTTAACCCTTACCCCGTTAATTGCCAGACACTGGATGAAGATCGAAAGTGTTTGCTTGGAAGAAGGTCACACAAACGTAAATTGTTAAAGGTCTCTCGAGTCCGTTCCTGATTGGACATGGGAAAAATGAACCCCTTTATATTCCTAGTCCTGATTGTCTCGTTACTTTTGTTCGTTGGAATTTGTTCTTGTGGTTGTTCAACTAATGAAATGATCGACCATTTGACACCACCTTTGCCAAAGGTGCGATAATTATCATTTTTGTAAGATTGTAACGCGATTTTTTTACGAGAATACGTTACGATAATTTGACAAGGTATACATTTTTCAATAATTTTAATAATGTTTATATATCTTTAAAATTTTATTTACTAGTATATCTTATTATATCAATTTATATAATTTATATATTATATCTTGGTATATCAATTTATTCAAATGCATCATCAGAAAAATAAATACAGGAATTAATCTATCTGTGTGAAGTAAAGACAATATTACAGACAACGTGGCAGCAATGTTCATTGTCGGTAGCCAGTCATTCGTGGTAGACAGCCGGATGGCAGAGCGGTTAAGGTGTCAGCCTACCTCTTTGGTAAAACCGAGAACGAATCCAGTGGGGTTGAAGGACTCCAAGAATTTTTGTGGGGTGTTCTGTCCCATCCCGGATATGTTCGGCCTTGCCACCCAACTGTTTCCTTTTGGACTTGCCGAACCCACAATATAGTAAAAAGACTTTATTAGTGACCGTAAGGCGGAAACTATAACAAAAAAGAAATCTGTTTTGATTCTTCCTATTACATGTGAGGTGTTTGTTGATCTGCGATTACTATACTTTTCGCCTTATAAGACACACTTTTACGTGTTATATTGGACGTATCACATTTTTCACGTCGAACTTTTAGACGAAAAATATTCTTGAAAGTATAAGGTGCATTTGGCTTATAGAGAGCATCCTAATTTTCGGTTTAAAAAAAGTGCATCTTATAAGGCGAAAAATGCGGAAAGTTAAAAGATTTTACCATTAGTTTATTATGTGACATATGCCTGAAATGTAGAATCAAGAGTGCTGAATACAAAATTACATTGAAGATTTTAATTAAAGAGAATCTCAAATATCTTAATTTTACTTCTATTAATATTTATACTTTTGATTTGCAAATAAACTTTTTTTTTTTGGTTTTATTAATATTAATAAGTTTTCCGTTCATATTTTTCTATACAGTCAAAATAAGAATTATATTACAATAATGTGTACGATAAAATGCGATAATTTACGTACAACAAACAGCTTTTTCCAATCGCGTGTATGTGTCGAACATCGTTTGACACATACACGCGCACACGTTCACAAACACAGACGCTCTTTTCAAACCAGGAATGACAATACGAAATACTAGATTCTAAAGGAACCGTTTAATTTTAATGTAATCAACTGATCATTTAGTTAATGTTTATTAATTAAATTACCTTGCGGATATGTATGATTAGTAATTTTCAGTTTTGATATTATGTGTGTATTGATGATATAATAATATAAACATTTTAATTTTAAGTGCATTTTGAAAGCATATTATTGAGTTAGCATTTCTTCGTGTTATTAGTTATAGTTTTTTACTGTATAGTTTACATGTTACTGTTATAGTTTACGTGTTACTGTATAGTTTTTTTCGTGTTATTACGAAAAAAACTATACAGTAATTGAATTTCTTTTAAAAATTAAACGGAAGCAATAACATAAATCTGTAAAATTTAAGATATTTAAAGAGAGTAATATAAAATAAAGTTATTCTCGTGCAATATAACTACAGCTGCAAATTTCACAAGTATTTACTACGATTCACAAGTAGATTGCTAAAAAGAGAGAGCGAGAGGGGAAAAAAAAGAAAGGAAAAAGGCTGTCATACTTTTCAGATCTTTAAGTTTATTTGTTATAAAAAACAATAATTTTTATTTGGTATATTCAGTTGTTATTTCTATATACTGGAAGATCGTGACGTTACGAATTGTATGCCTATACCTAGATAATCTGCTGCTAGTGACACGCATATATCGTATAACATTGATAGAAGTTCTGTTAATAAATTCCGTTAATAAATGATAATAATAATTAATAACATCAATATATAAATTCTTTAAACTTAGCCTACAAATTACAGATGCACATTTTATGTTTTACAGGAAAGTCCGGAAGACCGGAGAAGGGAACCTTACTGAATGGACAGAAGAGGAAACCGAAGATAACATGGACTATTTTGAATTGAGGTTAGTTTCGACAAATTAACTGCATGACTAATAAAATTCTAGAAATATAAATTTAACATATTTATTTATTCCTTAACATTTTATTAATTTTTGTTTATATTATTCTCGCCATATGTATTAATATAATTAATATTTTATAAAACAAACATTTGCTACTTGGAAAAGTTTAAATTTTGATTTAAACGATCAGAAGTAGAATATTTTTTTTAAAACGACATATAATTAAACATTTAAAATTCTAAATATTAGATATATTTGTGAAAAATTAATTTAAACGATAGCTTTATATGGTTAAAAATTTGTTAGATATTTATAAACTATAAAGAGTGGAAGTATCAAATTAATAAATCTGCAAACTCTCGTCATTTTAAATCTCAATCTTCAGCTCCCAGCCCACGAATGATGATTGAAACCTTCCATATTTCGATAAAAAGATTGCATAGATACTTGTTAGCCTACATAAGAAGAGGACAGTTTTTCGTAATTTTTTAATATTAAAAGGCTAGATGATAACAAAATCTCGATTCTATTCAGTTATTTTTGTTTAAAAAGAAAAAAACAAATAAATTATTTACGATGATTTAAAGAACCTTAAGTATAAATCAAAATTAGAACAAAGAAATATTTCGATAATAATCTTAATATAGTATATTAGAGTTATATGTTAACAGTGATATTTCGTGTAATTTTTTACTCAAAATATGTTTATTCGAAAATTATTTA
Organism: Centruroides sculpturatus; assembly: GCF_000671375.1. Taxonomy (NCBI): domain Eukaryota; kingdom Metazoa; phylum Arthropoda; class Arachnida; order Scorpiones; family Buthidae; genus Centruroides; species Centruroides sculpturatus. The sequence goes on along the minus strand of NW_019384794.1, from coordinate 126,065 downwards.
TATTTAGCTCTGATTTCGGCTTCTATTTTATAATATAACAATATTTTTCAATTTCAAACTTATAAAGACGACATTCTTAAATGGCAAATTATACAAAACATATTTTAAAGTCTTAGTTCGAATAAGGCTTACGAGAGTTCGAACTTATATAGTATTAAGTATTAATAATTCTATAAACTTTATATATTTTTTTTAAATTAGAGTTTTCAAAATATACCGATATTAACATGACGTTTATAAAGGTAAGTTCCATATACTGTACAGTACATGTAGGCCTACAGTGTTTAAGAATAAGACATTAAAATATATATGTTAAAAAGAAAAATATTTGATCAAGTCATCGGATAATTAAATATGAATGGCAATGTGTGAGAAATTCCACGGTTTGAGAAAATATGAAATAAAATTTATGGTCTTATAACTTTATTTCTGTTATATACAATATAAATTGTTATTTTTTATGATAAATATAGATACTACAGAATATAATGCACGTAATCTACAATCCAATTTCCGGGTGAAGCATTCTTTGTATTTTTGTTTCTTTTGTTGCATCATTCAACTATGACTGATGCTAGCACATGTTTCTGACAGCTTATTTTGATTGACATAATAACACTGTCAGTAGAAAATAAATGTCAACCAATTATCCGTACGCAGCATAATTTACATGGAAAAACTTAGAGGAATCTAGTTTTGAAGTTATTGGAATCTATAATTTCGTTAAAAATTAAATATAAAAGATTTTATTAAATATAACTATGCTTTAATACAGTTTTGGGGCGTATATTTTTACTTAAAAAATACGATTTAAAAATATACATGATAAAATATATACGTTAAAAAGATAAATAAAGATTTAAAATAAAGCCTAACAACTGTTTTTATTAAAAGTCGTTTTACATCCGTTCGATGTGTTCGTCCTGATAATAGTAATGTTAACATGTTGCGTTCAAAAATTTCCGTTAGTCCTAATAGAGTAAATCTCTGTAATGAACTGTATAAATACATAAATATGCATAGTAAATTAGTATAACTTAAACTAATTTATTATGATACGCTAAATTAATCTAACATGATCATATTTGATTAATATATTTATAAATTAAATGTACTCATTTTAATTTTTATATTTGAACAATTTACTTTTAAACAATCCACATATATAAAATAGAATGTTTGTTTATTTGTCTGTACGTTCCCTATAACTTACACATCTAAATCCTTTGACCGATCTAGACCAAATATTTCATAGTTATTCTCTAGGATCCTACGGAAAATGTAATCTATCGTGAAATTTGGCCATTCCTTGATTTCATTCCTCGACACTTTGTTATAATTTAAGCATTGCGTAATAATTAATGAAGGTGTCACACGGTCTACGTTTATTTGTATACGGCAATGCGACACTTGGACGATCTGTCGAAGGGGACGATCTGCCCGGTACGACTTTCTAAAGAAAACTGGCCTCTATTTAGATATTGCAAACAGGAAAAAATCCGGAAAACTCCACCGTGACCAGCCCGTTGGCTAGGTGCGAACTCACAGTGTTCGGTGGTTTCATCCACTCGGCCTCCGGTGGGCACACAAAGTCCCTGAAAAAATGCTGTTGATTTGAGTTGGACTAAAATAACCAAACTTTTAGTGTGGTTTGCATTGTATTTACTTCATGTCTTGTTGTTTCTTAGTTTTTTTAACGACTATAATTATCCACATGTAATTATACCAATAATGAATTATCGCCTGTTTAGGAAATCATCTTTTATTGATTCATTTTTATACAAAGAATGCATTTCGGACCATCTTGTCCTTCATCAGTCCACTTTCTTATGATGACTACCTTATAAATTTTAAAAAACCGCAAAACTGTTTTTATATACAACAATGTTAAAATCATTAAAATTATATTTCTCACTTATAATCATTTCTACACTAGCGAAAACCGCTTTGGAAGTGGAAACAAATGTTTTCATTTTAATGTTTGTCCTTATTAATTTTTCCCTGGCAACACAGGCATAACTGCTAATAAGTTATATAATTTCACAAATTTGCTTATCAGATATAATCACAATTCTGAAAGAAATGCAAAATTCATACAAATTGGATTCCCTAGGACGTAATTATTCTCATCCAATTCAAAAATCATGGACTGTATGATATATAAAATGTATTCACGTGACGATAAGAAAAATTACGTACGCCTACTTATGAATGCGATTAAACTATTAATGAAAGTTCCTATTTGTTTGATTGTAACTTGTTTCAATTTGTTTCTGAGGGTGGGAATTTTTAAACAAGAAGGTACTGTTCAACTAGAAAACTTTCTTCTGCTTTTGTTTTTTGTTATTCATACGAAAAAGAACTAACATATAATAATAATAATTTTTCCTTCTAATTTGCTTATAATCTTAAAATTTCGTTTATCATATTAACAAAATATTTAATCGAAATAATCTAAAATATTTCGACAATTGTAACATAACAAATATCAAAGGCGTAACTGTATGTAAATTATTAGATAGGCAGAAATGAAAGAAAAAAATAAAAATAATTTAAAATTCTATTCTATTTCGTTTCCGTAAAATAGAATAGAATAAATTCAATTTTATTTTTATGTTCTGAAGTAATTTTTTAATCATTTCTGTATGTATGAATAAGACATGAAATATAAAACGTAACTCGTAGTATACAAATTAACTCGTATAATACTCGCTTAAAGTCATTATTTTTCGAAACCCAATTTTCATTTTATATACAAATAATGTAAATTTAACTATTTTAATATCATTACGTTTAATATCCAGATTTCATTTTATAACACAAAAATATTTCGACTTTTTGTTTTCATTGTCTGCTAAGTATCATTAATATGTTCACTTTACTAATTCGTCGTGAATGCATTTGGAAAAATACGTTGGCAGAAACCAAAAATGTACCGAATTAAGTGAAAATGTATGTATGTAATTAATGTAAAAAAAAGTGGAAATCATAGGCTCTTGTATCATAGGCTCTTGTATCATAGGCTCTTGACATCCAAAACAAACATTATCCGCTGTGGAAAAAATATTTTTTGTTTAATTGTTAACTGTAAAAAACGATTTGCAAATCTTTTTACAGTTAACAGTTAATATAAAGAACAACTGCTAGATATAGCCGTTTGAAGTTGTGCTAATGGAAAAAAAAAGTCATAGTAAGGTTGATTCTGCATTGCATCGATGATTTGTTAGGACTATGGCAACTAATATTCCATTTAGTACGTTGATTCTAAGTTTGAAAGCACAAAAGTGTAAATATTCTGCAAAATTTATTGTCAAATGTAGGAGAGCAAGTTTAACAACATTTTACCCAGTTGGAGCGGCAAGTGCGGTGCAGCATTTTAAAATATGCAACTAAAGCACAGTTAATAATTCCTCGAAAAATGTTTGAAAAAATCTTTTTAGAAATGATTTCGTGGCATAAAGCTATTACAGTGTAGTGTAAAATAAAAAATTCGGTTTATATCATCATTTGTGATACTAACTGAAACTTGTTTAATGCCACGATCCGGATAATACGGGTGTTTTTGCAAGAAACCGTGGACGTGACAGTAAGCGTGTTCATCTATATATTAAGAATTTCTCTGAAACTACTAATATAATGGATAATATTTCGTAATATATCTTTTAAATAAAATTACCTATGATGTCTATAGCAATCAGAATGTAAAATATAATGAACATATTCTTTAAAACTAGGTCATATATAGTTTTGTAAATCTAGGTACATTATTTGAATACATGATATTATAATTCTTATTCGAAAAACTAATATTCAATTTACAGTCATGTCTACGTATTTCAATCTTTTATTACATTTTTAAGTTCAGTATAAAATACAGTTTACGTCAAATAAAATGTGTTATCGAAAGTTTATATATTGAATACGAAACAAAATACATTGATTCATACATATCTCATTTTCACTTATGTAAATATATTGTTAGATACTACAATACTAAAGCTATTTCTGTATAATTACACTTTTTTGGCGTGGGCTTACAAGAAATAACGAATTATTAATACGAACAATTTATTCAAATATTTAACTATAAAATAATTGATTGCTTTATTATACTTTTGGAAGATTATATTATAATTCATGTGTTAAAATTAATTTTTTATTTTTACATTATCTGAGATTTACATATAAAACATTATCAATCAAAATTTTTCTATTCTAAAAATTAACATTTTTTCTATAGAAAAACTATATTTTTTAACATATTAAAAACTAATTAATATTTACTAATTAATTATTGAAGTACGACTAACTCGTTTCAATTTCTTCAATTATGAATCACATAAATGTTAATTTTTTCTAATTATTTACGATAATAAAAATAATTTTAAGAAATTTCGTTAATACAGTTAAAAAATTTATCAATTTTATGCTTAACGGATCAAAAATTGATATATTTCGAGTGAAAAGCTTTTATTTATACGTTTTTAACGTAACTTTTACGTATAAATAGTTATAATAAATTTGATTTTTCTGTTTCCTTCTCTTTTTATTGTCTTTTAATAGCTCTGATGTTTCATATTAAAATCACGAAAAGAAATGTTTATCGCTCATTTATATAGATACCAAGAAAATATAATTTATAACTCTCATTTATAATTTTTTATGTTGTATTTTTTTATAAACTGTATAATTTTTCAAAAATAATTATTGTTTTAACTTCATTGTAAGTTTTCTTATTCATCTCTTAGAATGTCAAGATTAAATGTTATCTTCCTCTTTTAATTACGATCGTATTTTCTGTATAGGATACCTCAAACTCACTTTATTGCATATCTATGAAGACGCGATTATCCTTCTGTTGGTTAAATAAATTGATTTGTTCGAAACGTACAGTACAGTACATAGCTCACATTCAATACATAAGTAAATTTAGATAACTTCTTATTTGTAAATACATTATTAATAAAAAGATTAGAGAAGAGATTAAGAAATCTCAAGGGATGTGTTATCTCTTCATATTTGAATGTTAGTTTATATAAATAATTCTGGCAGTTTTCAGTTTACATATATTGGGAATGTCCTTGAAAAATGCGTTCATTTGATAAAGTAGAAAATATTAAAACTAGTAAAACATTTATGACAATTGTGATAACGAAGATAATAGAAGAATATTTAACAAGTAAATAATAGAACCTCCTAAAGTTTTGTAGAATTTAAAGAATGATTCTTTATCACCTAAAAGTGTAAGTTGATAATTGTTAATGAAAAATACTGGCTAAAATATCAAATGCATAAAACATTAAATATTTAAATAAACAAAAATTGTAAATATGAACTTAAATTCATGCAATAAAGCCAAGTATTTAGAACGTGCATATAATGATACGAAATATTAAAAGGAAAAGCTTGGTAGGAAATTTTAAGTTTCTAGATACAAAAGCTAACATTTAAATTCTAATGAAAAATTAGCTTAGATTAACGTATCGTAAAGTGATCGGTGTCAACACCTATGCTATACAAGTACCCGGGCATGCCGGCCGATAACTTATCTAAGGTACAGATGGCGCAAGAAACAAAGAAGCAAAAGAAAGCGCCCTCGTGCGTCACATACTGACAAATGTACGTCAGCAAAAGTATTGGTGAGGTAGGGTTGAGTGATTGTGACGTGTTGCAGCATTACCATGTGGAATAATAAAACGAGGTAAGGCAACAATATTCATATTGGCTTGCTTGGCCTATCTGTTGCGGCCATTTGGCTCATTAACAAGCTCACTTTGCTCGACGCCTTCACACTTTTAATTTTGATAATCTGGTTGGTTCGGTGTTTATGACGTCATTAAAACATGTTTGAGTTGCGCATTCTAATAACGATAAAATATGGCTCTTTATCGACGTTAAAATGTCACGTCGAAAAATCTAATTTTAACTCTTCCTCGATTAAAAAAAATAATGCATTAGCGAATAAATTTTAAGTGAGTTAAGATGCGAAAAAGTTCTAGGAATCTAATATATACGAATTGCATATTAATCATCAATCAAGTGGGGAATACTAAACGAAAATGGTGACAATAAACTTTATTTTTTAGCAAATAATTAAATGAGATAAATCTAAAGTATAAATTCAAAACGGATTTCGTTGCAAATATGTAAAAGGCTTACATAAAACGCGATAAGTGATCAATTACTTACAATAATGTAGGTAATAAATGCATAAAGGAATATAATTCTGTTAAATCGTTATCTTGAGCAAACAACAACGATCTGTTTAAAGAATGATTCGCAATATTTTATATTAAAAATAAGCTAGAAAGTCTGCTATTCCAACTCTCTCCCATCTTCAAGTACAAACGATTTCTCATTATAAATAATTTATACAAAAGGAAATGTAATTATTTAATTATGGAGAGTAAGTGACCTAAAACTAATATTAAATCAATTTAATTAAGAATTAAATGAGATTTACCAAGACATTATTAACTCTCACTTTAAGTATTATATAGAAAATTAAACTAATTGTACAGTACAATCTAACAAGTTGGTTTGTTTAACGACCGATTAAAGTATTTTTTGTAGTGATGATAAATATTTTATTTATAAAATTTAATCTATAAATATTAATTATAACAATTTAAAGCAATCTATAGCTTATTTTATTATATAAAACTTTGAATTCAATTAATATGGAGACTATCGAAATGGAGAATTATTCGAGTCGATTTGCAAAGAATGATTCTGCTAATTTTGTTTCTTCCATATTTGAATGATTCTGACTTAATCATAGATTATATATCTAATAATAAGTAAATTATAAAATATCGCAACTTAATTTGTTTTGCATGAAATTATTTTTTATTGACAGACTTATAATATAAATTTATCTTATATCAGAATTTAAATTCATTTGTATTATTCTTGCATAAAAGTTGGATAAATTTATATTTTTATTTTTCGAACGTTTTATATGAAATAACTAGTAATTAATATTCTTTAAAATATTATTATTCTGTTTAAAAATATTGGATTAGAACTTATTTATTGGAAACAAAATATTACATTAAAATAAAATTATTTTAAAATTTTTCTATCTTTATAGTTTATAAAATTATATTTTTTAATTTTATAATTCTTAATCTTAAATTGAAATCATTTTAAATAAAAGAATAATTTCAACTCAAACTGATTCCTAGAATTTAAATAATTACTGATAATTAGTTTATAGAAAGTGAATATTTTTTTAAATTGGTAAATAATTTCAGCGTTTTCAAATCATCGGCGAATTCTACACTTTATTGTTTAACTTTTATTTTCATTATAAATGAATTAAATCTTCCAAATACCTGATTAATATTCGAATAATGAAAGACTAGCGTAAGACAAATGTTTAAAACTTTTTCAACATTAAAGATAATGTATACATTTGCTACTTATATATATAAGCATTATTTTACATACCGTATTAGATAAGTACAAAAAGTTTAATTTTAAGCATAAAATTATAATTATCCGGAGTTTTTTATTCCAGAAATTTGATCGTCGCCATTATATTTTAAGTAATAATGAAAAAGGCAAAAGAAATTCGCTTTGTTTTTGATAACAGCGTTTTATCTCGTACAAAGAGGTTCGGACAAACACTTGTATCACTAACCAGATTAGATAACAATATAACCAGATGTACCATTAATTTATCTTGTGCCAATGATTCATTCTCATTTGTTTATTTAATAAACATACAATATAATTATTATCCTTTAAAAATTGTCCTCTTTAGGGTATCGGACATTTGTTTTGGGATTTGGCACTATTTTAACATTATCTTATTCATAATTTAAGAAGTCGTTTATCTTCGTATTTCTAAAATTAAATTTTCCGAATGATATCCGGAAAAGTTTTAATTTTAAAAACCTTACATCGCGATATGATAACAATGTAAGATGAATGATGAAAATGGTTTGTGACATTGTGGCTATATTGCATTAGCCAGCCACATAAGATAATATTCAATTCGATATTAAATTTGAAATAAAATACTTTTTAAGGAAATTAAATTTACTTTATGCTAAATTTTTATATAATTTTGAATCGCTAATATAGTTAAATAAAATTTTAAATAAAACTTTTAACCAAAACAATGGTTTACATCCATATTTTTACAAATTAATTTACTATTATAGAATTGTAAATTAACGAGTCCTTTATTAGATTATTTATTTATTTATATAAAATATATTTATCGCACATTATTTTCATTCAAAGTTTATTATTATTTTATATAAAAATTGAATCTTAATTATGCAATTTTTTAAGTTTTAAACTTTCGGATCTTTAATATAATAACTATTTTATTTTTATATTACATAGAAATATTTATCTAAATTATAATATATTCACGTAAAGTTTATTAAATATATTTGTTTTATATTTTTAATTTTGTTGTTTTTACATCAGTAATTTATTTTTTCTGATGTTTCGACTCGTCACTAACGGGAGATTTTCACTCCGGAAATCATTTTTTTGTTTCGAACTACACTTTCATTCACTGAAAATAACTAGACCTATATATTTTTTTTAAAGTAACGCGACACTTATGATCCCATACGAGTGCTGAAGGATAAAACCAGTCACCCTCCCTCACTCTACCTTCGACCGTTTTCCTAACTCTATTTTTAGTTGAGCGATAACCGTTATCAGCTTCATCGTGTGATGTACAACCCACGAGATGGATGGAATAGATAGAGCGGAAGATGTTATGGTTGAAGACAGCTCATCTCTCGACCTCCCCTACCCAATAGCCAAATCTCGTTAAAATCATTCGCTGTTTGGATATTGCGTCAGCTTCGATGCCGGATTTAGAAATGACGATGAATTCTCCATCTCGTGTTATATAAATAGTGATTTAAGAATTGGAAAAAAATCTCTTAAAGTATGAGGTATTAAAAAATACTTTACAGCTTTTCTATAGCGTAAAATACTCGCAATAAATAAAATCTGCAATAGATCTTGTGTTATCTCACAAAATCTATCTGCTTTTTCTTATTTAACAATATAAATTTTAATGACGAACACCTTTAGTGATAAAATATTATAAACGATTATTTGCAATTGCAAACAAAACATCGTATTACGTACAAATTTAACATGGCCTGCTTACAGTATTTTTCAAGTTTTATTCAAATTTACTATTATTATTTTTTTAAATATGCTTTTAAAAAATAAGTATGTTATCAATGTTATCAATACTTAAATCATTCATATTCTTATGTCTTAGACCAAGTAGCAAATATAAACAACTGCTAAGTTATGAGTACAGAACTATTATAAGCTAGTACTGTGTTAATAATTAAGTAGCTTTTTTAAATAAGTATGAAATTTTGAGCAAAAATAGTTCCTAGTCTTTAAGCTTTCCATTTAAAGCTGCAAGAAACGGTAGTGTAGAAGGTCTTTCAATGGTACAGTGGTCACGGGAGAAAAGTTAAAACACCGTACCGTAACATCTACCGTGACAAGTTCCAGATGTGATGTCACAATCTGATTATGATTTCACTCGCTGATATTTACGAAATGTGTGGATTCAATACAGTTATGAAGTAAGTTTTCCGTTGTTTCATCTTCGACTTTTCAAAGATTTTAGAATTTTAATTAGTCTCCAATTTTAATAAGAATTTCAGTAGCAAAGTGCAAAAGAAAGACAAAATATACGTATATGATTTNCTTGTAAATTAATTTATATTAAATCATTTAAGATAATTTATTCTCAAAGTTCAGTGAGCTATTTCAATAAACGCTTGCGTGTTCATATCAGTGTTATTTATTTAATAGTCAGAATCGAAATAAATGTAGGAATCGAATCATGTGACCTGCGATTCTTAGTCGATGTAGAACTGTAATTCTACTCTCCAATTAAGAGATAATTACAACAATTAAACCGGTCTAAAGTAGATGATGGATGCACAGGAGCTTTCCGACCAAAGACTTGTATAAATAACCTATTTAGAATTTATAATTTCTATTTAACAGATGGCATAGTTTATAAACACTAGTTACACGTTTCGTACAAAAGACTAACTACAAGTAGCCTATTCGATACGGTTATTTTTTTCACATTTGCTTTGTTTAAAAGAATATCTTAAACGTCATAATCTGAAAATTACAAATAAACTAAATAATTTCTATTATTAGAATCATAGGTACGAAATATATTAATACTTTATTGTTGTTTAATATAATAATTGTTAAATATACTAAAAATAAATAATATTTAATATATACTCTGTTTATAATTTTAATACATAAAATAATTTATTTTATAATTACGGTTGTATGTACAGTACAGTACTGTATATGAAATCTGAAATGTGCTAACATTTATAACGTTTTTAAAAATATGAAAACTTGCATAAATACTTTCATTATAATTAAAATTAAGACAAAGTTATTGCCTATTCTTATTATCAGTAAAATGAATTATACAGAATATTTATATAGATACTTTATTACATTGATTATGTAATATATCCAATAAATTGATTGGCTTATAAATTTTCCTATTTACAGCTATAACATTTATAGATGATTATAATGTCATCTGTACAAAATAAAATTTCGAAAAGAATTTTTGCATACATTTTTTTTATTTTATTTTAATAAAATATTTGTTATTGTTGTTTAAAATGGTAAAAGTTAAAATATATAGGCCCTATACGGTTTAATACTGTTTATTCAGAAAAAGGGTATAAGCTATTTAAATTATAAAAAAAATATTAAAATTATAATAGTAAGTGTTTTTGTGTGAATTGGTGATTACAAAAATATTTTCGCAGTTATATGAAATCATATGAAAATAACTTCTAAAGTAGTTAAAATAACAGAGTCGCTTTGTACACTGCATTCGACTTTTCTGTCAATTCTAATTTCACGTGTTTTTAACAAAAATAATATTAATGTCTAACAGTTACGAGAAACAAAATTCTTTCCTTTCCAAAGAGGAATGCCAGTCGTTTTTAACAAACAAACTTGCCTCTCGATGGCGTCATTTCTCTTTCGCTCTAAGTATAGATCGAACGGAAAATGGCCCAAGCTTCTAAAATTTCGCGCCGATGGCCGGTTATTCGCAATGACATGACGAGACGATTGCCGACAATGTGGATTTCGAGGAAGACATTTAGTAATTTTCATACGCTACACAAAATTTAAATAAAATAATGTGTATTAAGATAGCGCGTAACGACTTAATTACGTTTTGAGGGATAAAATTACGGTCCCGGAATAACATTTTCTCTTTTTTTCCAATTATATCTTCAGCCGAAGATTCATTTTAGTTAGGTACACGTAAATATCTCCTTAATGAAAGAAATATTAAGAAACTAACTCGGAACTTACGGACTTCGAATTTGAGTAATTCAACCGAATTTACGAAATGTTTGTTTGACTGTTTGTAATTTACGATAACTTGTGTACTGATAATACGGCTCTGGTTTTAGTATAAACGCGTATAACAATGATTATCTTCGAAGAATTGTCATTTGATTTCGAATAGATCTGTAAGAATTGCTATAAATAAATTTCTGAATTGTTTGTAAAAAATAATAATAAAACAAATTCGAAGAAAATATTTTTATGTGTCTGTGGTAGGTCAGACAACACTGTAACGAATGTGATGATAGTGGCACTTAAGAAACGTCCACGTTGATACTATTTCGGAATATGACCTCATCTTAAACAAACAGTCGTCGTTCTGACGTTTGTCATCCATTTGCAGACCTTCATCTATAGACTATGTAAGGTTGTTAAACTATCGGCATAGCTGTAAATATCCTTATTTTATTTATCGTCGAAGCAATGAAATTAATTGCCTCGGTTTTTGTTACGTAGAATGCCGACAAAAGATTCTTAGCAGTCGAACGAGTTAAGCAATCCTCACGCTCACACTTTTCTATGAAAATGTCATTTTTGACTTTTGAAACATGTAAAATTGCATAATTAATGTTTACGTTTTAAAACGTTTCATTTTTCTAAACGGTATTTACCGAATTTTCTTTCTTAGACTAAATATATTTCTTTAACTCCTCTTTAGTTTCTATAATCCGCGCCGTTCGTTTGTATTTTATCCAATTAACTAACTGACTTCTTTTACAATATATATTAGTCATCATTTACCCCAATTTATTTTCACTTAATTAATTGATAATCTGTTCAGATTAATTTTCTAATAAGCGAATTTTACAAAAAAAAAAAAAAAAAAAGCNAAATTATTTTTTTTATTTTAATCTGAAACATGAAATCTTCTTTCGACATAAACAATTATGAATGAATCTGCAATAGTAATTGATATCGAAATATTTTTAAGTATTAATTATTAATATCCATTCAATCTTATGTGTATTAGGAATTTCTTATTAATCCGTAGTATTAGGAATTTCTTATTAATCCGTAACATAGCAAATTCTTCATTATTTTTGAAATATAAATTTAATTAACCAGCTTATTAATTATTTAAATACACTGTATACAGTATATGGATTCTTCATTCGAATGTTGCATACATCGATTCGCGTTTATGACTGAAATATAAAAATAATTTCTCAAAATATATTAGCAACAAAAATAAATTTAAATGATACTATTTTCATATTTTAAAATTATCTCGAACAAAAGCAACAATGTTAACATTCAGCATTTTTCTTTCGGCAAGTGCCGACTGAAAAAGTGAAATGATAATATATTATCCGTGAAGCTCTTTTCTTGAAAAGTATTTTTATATCGTTGTTCTGCACCAGTTATTTCGGTGATTAGGCCATTTTATTTGTTTTGTATACAGTTTCAGAAAGTAAATTACAATGTTTACGCTGTATCCCACAGAAAAATATTTAATTTTTTTTCACGGTTACCGATTTTTCCGTAGCTGCAAATGTATTGTATTGTTTTTGTAAGTGCTTCAGTTATTATTATAGGCTATAATTAAACTGTTTGCGAATAAGCTATAAAAATTAAATTTATAATCAATAAAATTAATTAAATTCATTTTTAATGTTTAGATTACTTTTTCTAAAAAGAAATCATTTCAATTGAGTTTCTTTTTATTTAGTAATTTTACTATTTTAATGCCTAAGCATTCTTTTCTGCTTTTATCTAAATAAATTTTTTTAATCTCAAAATATATTAAGACAGACTTAGTTAAAGAAAGAACTTGATCAATAAAATCTGAATGAATTTTTCCTCTTCTAATCAAGTTCTTTTCTTAAGCAAGACTGTAATAATAATAATAATGCATCAAGTCATTAAAAGACTATTTTTCATACTTTATTAAGCGAAATTTTAAATTGTTTTAGTAAGATAAATTTATTTGAAATAACATTTTATGATTTGTAATGGAAAAATGTGGCGTAGATAGGATAGAGTCTACCAGATGGCGCACCATACAAACAAATTGTTAAGTTACAAGGAAATTGCGGACGGTGGAGTTGGCTTTTCTTTCGCGAAAGGCTCTGGTACAGTCCTCGATTCTCTTGCTGATTTTGTAAATTACGGTGAAAGCTGTACGATGTTGTACATCCCGTTAATATCTCAATCTCGATCGTGTGGAAGGCAGATGTTTTCTTAACGTAGCCTACTAAGCTATCTGGCCTCTTGCCACATAGGATATAGGGTTACGGAAAATATTAATTTTTCCTTCTATATTTAGAGTTATACTTCTCGTAACATTTTCTATCTCGTAGTCGTTACTACCGAAATCTTTTCGTTTGATGTCGCAAAACATGGACGAGCCAAAGTATGGGATGGTGAAAAGTACTCTTGTCAGTATATTTAGAAGTAAGGTTAGTAAGTTTGGTTTTTGACAAAAAATGAGATATTACTTCATTCATTATTATTTTTTCATTTATCAAATCTCTTTCCGGCAAAAATTATTAGCTATTTAACATTCGCTTTATTTTTATTATTCTAGCGTCTATAAAATTTGATGAAAATTTATTTGTTCAGTTAAAGCATTTAATAAAATTATACAATATTTTTTAAAACTTCTATAGTGTTTAATACACAATGCGTAGGAATCTCGATTCGGTCAATGGGTTAAAAGAATTTAATCTAAAAATATACAGACATGAAACGTGTCGATGATGTCGAATAGAATTTTAAAATATTTAATCATTGAGGTTACCTATACATTTCAGTTATATTTAAAGCAATATACTACAACGATATAGCCGCGTATATAGGTACTTATGTTTTGAAACTTTATACAACTGAATTTATAATAGATTTCAGTTATTTTATAATTATAAATTATAGTTAGAATTTTGTATTATACATTTTTGTAATTAAAATGCTACGTACTTAAATTTAATTTCATTCTGGTCACAGTTTTATTTAAATTTCTCCATCTCTGTTGCATCTTATCAACAGTTAATTAATGTAACAGAAAACATATTAATTTTAAGTTTTATATAGACCTTTTCTGAATAAAATACAAATAGATTATACATATAGATAGATTGAAAAACTTTAAAATTATCTAAGATTATGTAAAATAATAAAGAAATGATCTAACGTTTTGATGTGTGTTAAATTATTTAATGACGGATTATAGAAAAAAGCGCGAAACACTATCAAAAAATTTGTATCCACAACGAGATTTACGAGACAATAAATTATTTCATGATTTAAATTATTACATCTAATTGTAGGCCTATAAATTAAAATTGAACAAAGTGTCTTAAAATATTTTATTGATAACTTTTTATATAAAATAATATTTAGTTCTTCGGTCATCACCCAAATTTTGTATCTCGTATTATATAAAATCAATCATTAAATTAATTAAGGAAAACTGTATTTTAATCACAAAATGATTTACAACTAATACTCCAATTACTAATTATTGTAATCTGATATTTTTACATTCGAATACAATATCATGCTACATGCTAATTGCACAGGCTACTTGAAACTTCGGTAGCCTAATACCGACTGATCGGAGCGCTATTAACCCGTTGAATAAATGAAAAATTGGCAATAAAGTATGCGAAATAAATGTTAGATTGAGAAAAGGCGGAAGAACTGTTAACAGAAATTTCATTGACTGTTTTACGTTTTTAGTACGACTTTTTCTCGACCATTGTTGACAGACGATTACTGCTGCTCCGTCTAGCAGATTTCTTAGAATAAGCATGTTTACGGGAGAAACGTCATTGTGTTATTCTAGATACTCAAGAACTTTAGTCAATGCAGCTGTCTTATCCGCGTGACTAATTTTCGACTTTTTATAGTAGATCACATTGTCATCAATGGAGTCTTCTTCACTTGCCCGCGATGATGAATGAACCATCGATGGAGGATGAAATTCCAACAATTTCATCATCACATAAAATATGAAAAGATGATTTCATCGTCTCTGTCGTAGTCCATTCAATAATAGCTTCAAGTCCAAATGTTTTTGTTTATATAAACCGACCAACTTTATCTTGTTTCGCTATGAGCTATATTTTAGCAAACGATTTACCGCTGAGATTTCGAATTCTGAAACTTCTTTTTTTCTTCTCTCAACGTCAGTATTTACAATTTCGAAAATAAATATAATACATATTAGATTTTTTCATATTGAATGCCACATCTGTTGTGTACTTCAATATCAGTTAATTTTAATACTTTTAAATAAATTCGATAGAAAATTTTCCCTCGGTTATTGTCAACTATCAGATACTAAGTTATTCATATTTTATATTTTTTTCAATTATTCTTGACTTGATAAAAAAAATCAATTTCTTTTTAATAAGATCAAAAACCGAATGATTTTTTAAGTGACGTCCATTTACTTAAAACATCATTCGATTAATTTGGGAGTATTTTATTTTAATTTTTTCCAATCTCCTGTTATCGGCCTAACATTAAATTTTAAAACAATTTTCTTTAGTACACCTATTTCGTCGATGTCACTTTAACGTTTTTAGATGTTTTTAATTAAAATCATCTTTATTTCGTATTTCGTTAAATCGTTAATAGTTAATACTTGTACTTAAATCGTTAATACTTGTCACATTTTTTAAGTATCTTTAATAAAACTATGTTTAAAAAACAAATACCTTGTAAATCATCTAGGTTTTAATAAAAGATGAAGAATGTTCAGGCGCACAGATATGTTGCGTGTGTAATATCCTAGTAACTTCGTCTTGAGACACAAATCTTGATTGACAGAGATGCGGGTTAATCGAGATTTAACAGATTCAATAAGCTAATAAATTCTATGAATAAAATTCCGAATATGTGAATGAATTTTTTAAAATTAAAAATATTGTTAATGAAATTTAAACAAACTCCGTCAAAATGAATCGTCTTTTATTCGTTTCCAGTTTCATAAACTATAACGACTCTAATCTTTTTTAGGCTACATATCCGTCGAATTGCCATTTAATCTCCGTTTCTTGTTTATTTTTAATAGTTCTTTTAAAATTTTAAGCAGATATTTTCTCGTGCCTTTTAAACAGAATTTACATCACTGATCAACAAATTAGTAGCTTAAAAAGGAAGTTTTGTGTCGTCGTATTATGATTCAGGGATTGAAAGTGAAAAAAAAGATGTTTAATTTAGACGAATCAATAGAAAAGTTGTCCTTTGAAAATTTATTAGAAAATTTTAATTATATTCGGTATTTTCTTGTAATGTCTTTTTTATTTTTACTTCAAGTTCTTTCACGAATTAAGAATATTAATTCTGTTAGTAATTTATTATTATTATTTATTAGTAAATAAGAAAGAATAGGATAATATATTTTAATTTGGAATGAAATTTAAGTTTGCATAAACTTAAATTTCAAACAGAAATTATTTTAAATTTATGTTTGTAGAGATTTCGAGTCGAAATGATTCTGGCTTTGCTTTACACGTATATAAACTACATTCTAACAGTTCTTAGAGATTATTATAATTCGTGAGTCATGATTCATGTATCTTTTATTTGTTAATTGTTTTTATTTATTAGTTAATCATCGAAGGCAGAAATCTAACAGTAATATATTTTAAATGACACAAGAAAGTTAATTTTGCAAGTTCTGCATTCAGTCAAAAATAGTTTAATGCTTTTTTAAGTATTTAAGTTTCCAAGATAAATACAAATTTAAATTCTTTCGGAAAATGTTATTAAATTCTTTTTAAATGTTTAATATTCTTCTCAGATTTGGTTTTCACTTTAATTCACTAGGACTTGTGTACTTTTCACTTTTAATTTTTCCATCTAACATTTAAGAAAAAAATGCAAATAAATTAACTGAGAGTTTCAGTGAATTTAGAAATAAACACAATTCTCGATGTTCAATATGATTTTTCCATTTCCGATGATGATGTTATAATTTAAATATTTTAATATAAATAAAAGAATTCATTCGCTCTTCTCAGTTTAATTATAAAATCTGTTCTGCTTTTTATTAATTTTCTTTAATATCGTTACTAAAATTCCGTAAGTTTTCATAAAAATTTTGCTTAACTTGATTATCAACTTTCAGTAAGCTAGCTAATGAAATATAATTAGAATACCTTATACCTACACTGACCTAAGGTAAAGTTTTCAATTTTTTTGAAAGAAACTTAGTTTCTGAAAGATTGAAAATCTTTAGCTTACTATATTTTTTTAAAATATAATGGTATATATGTTCTGTAAATAAATACATAAACTAAAAATATTGCATGTTTTGGTTACTTGCATACAGGCAGACATCTATTAGATTTTCAACAAACACGATACGATTTTGAATTCTGCGTTATAAGAAAAAATTTCTTACGTTGATTATATTTCCTATCATCCATTAAATTAGTATTAAAATTGTAATTAAATACATTTTTAGCTATTATTTTAATTAATAAAACTTCAGTTTGTGAAATACTAAAATCTAAGATAATAACTTTAATTCAATTAATTTTGGAATTTATTATTTTAAAATAATATTCTAATAAATTAGAGATTCCTATTTGAATCCACTCTAAGTCATTTTTAATCACTAAAAAATTAAAATATCAACTGTTTTCCATCTCTCATACGAGCAATCGAATTGTCGATCGTGCGGGGTTTTGAAATGAAATTTGCGAGAAGTAACTTAATTAATTAATTAGTAAAATCATTATAAAGAATCGTTTCTAATTATTTAAGTTATAAATTAGCGTTATATAATATAAATTATTAATAAAAAGAAATCATTTGCACCTATAATTTTACTATATCTCTAGTATAATTTGAATAGATGATTTTGAAGAAAAACGATAGTGATTTGTAATTTGTGAATAATATATTAATTTAATTATTCAGTAATTAGCTTTTATTGATACAGTTACTATTCGGAAATTTTTTAAATTTTATTTTTAATTTGTTTACGTAAATTAAACAGAGAAAATGTATAAATTTTCTTTAAAAATTTATGTACTGTACAGGTTTTAAGTATTATAATTTATTATCTCTAAAAGAATAAATGTATTATAATATGATTTTTTATAACCATTTCGTTCTGATAGGATTCTCGATAAATAATAACACCTGTTCATTAATCCACTAATGCATGCTCCAAATGGAGATCAAACACCCTGCGTGTCATTCTATTATTTATCCTATAAAAATTATTAACCTGTATAATAATTAAACCAGCAAATAGATTTTATTTGTTGCTAATGTTTTAAATTAAATAATAATCTATGGATATTTTTCTTTATTTTCATGTATAATTTTTAACGATCTTATCAAAATAATAGGCTAGATATGCAAAAATAACTCAATAAAATTAATTAAATATGATTATTAATTTATTGAAGCTAATATTGACTTATCTGTCTATATGATTGAAATAATTAGGCTTATTATTTATAATTTCAGAAATTCAAATTTCTAAATATTTTTAAACGCTTACGAAGACAATAAATAAATATCAAATCTTAATAATTTGGTAATTATTATACATAATTTAACAATCATTTTACTTACAAGTTAGAAAGATAATGTGTTGAATTGTGTTTCTAATAAATACATTTACTGAGAGATTCAGATTTACAGCACAGTTTTAAAAAGTTTCTAATTCGCTTGTAAATTAATTTATATTAAATCATTTAAGATAATTTATTCTCAAAGTTCAGTGAGCTATTTCAATAAACGCTTGCGTGTTCATATCAGTGTTATTTATTTAATAGTCAGAATCGAAATAAATGTAGGAATCGAATCATGTGACCTGCGATTCTTAGTCGATGTAGAACTGTAATTCTACTCTCCAATTAAGAGATAATTACAACAATTAAACCGGTCTAAAGTAGATGATGGATGCACAGGAGCTTTCCGACCAAAGACTTGTATAAATAACCTATTTAGAATTTATAATTTCTATTTAACAGATGGCATAGTTTATAAACACTAGTTACACGTTTCGTACAAAAGACTAACTACAAGTAGCCTATTCGATACGGTTATTTTTTTCACATTTGCTTTGTTTAAAAGAATATCTTAAACGTCATAATCTGAAAATTACAAATAAACTAAATAATTTCTATTATTAGAATCATAGGTACGAAATATATTAATACTTTATTGTTGTTTAATATAATAATTGTTAAATATACTAAAAATAAATAATATTTAATATATACTCTGTTTATAATTTTAATACATAAAATAATTTATTTTATAATTACGGTTGTATGTACAGTACAGTACTGTATATGAAATCTGAAATGTGCTAACATTTATAACGTTTTTAAAAATATGAAAACTTGCATAAATACTTTCATTATAATTAAAATTAAGACAAAGTTATTGCCTATTCTTATTATCAGTAAAATGAATTATACAGAATATTTATATAGATACTTTATTACATTGATTATGTAATATATCCAATAAATTGATTGGCTTATAAATTTTCCTATTTACAGCTATAACATTTATAGATGATTATAATGTCATCTGTACAAAATAAAATTTCGAAAAGAATTTTTGCATACATTTTTTTTATTTTATTTTAATAAAATATTTGTTATTGTTGTTTAAAATGGTAAAAGTTAAAATATATAGGCCCTATACGGTTTAATACTGTTTATTCAGAAAAAGGGTATAAGCTATTTAAATTATAAAAAAAATATTAAAATTATAATAGTAAGTGTTTTTGTGTGAATTGGTGATTACAAAAATATTTTCGCAGTTATATGAAATCATATGAAAATAACTTCTAAAGTAGTTAAAATAACAGAGTCGCTTTGTACACTGCATTCGACTTTTCTGTCAATTCTAATTTCACGTGTTTTTAACAAAAATAATATTAATGTCTAACAGTTACGAGAAACAAAATTCTTTCCTTTCCAAAGAGGAATGCCAGTCGTTTTTAACAAACAAACTTGCCTCTCGATGGCGTCATTTCTCTTTCGCTCTAAGTATAGATCGAACGGAAAATGGCCCAAGCTTCTAAAATTTCGCGCCGATGGCCGGTTATTCGCAATGACATGACGAGACGATTGCCGACAATGTGGATTTCGAGGAAGACATTTAGTAATTTTCATACGCTACACAAAATTTAAATAAAATAATGTGTATTAAGATAGCGCGTAACGACTTAATTACGTTTTGAGGGATAAAATTACGGTCCCGGAATAACATTTTCTCTTTTTTTCCAATTATATCTTCAGCCGAAGATTCATTTTAGTTAGGTACACGTAAATATCTCCTTAATGAAAGAAATATTAAGAAACTAACTCGGAACTTACGGACTTCGAATTTGAGTAATTCAACCGAATTTACGAAATGTTTGTTTGACTGTTTGTAATTTACGATAACTTGTGTACTGATAATACGGCTCTGGTTTTAGTATAAACGCGTATAACAATGATTATCTTCGAAGAATTGTCATTTGATTTCGAATAGATCTGTAAGAATTGCTATAAATAAATTTCTGAATTGTTTGTAAAAAATAATAATAAAACAAATTCGAAGAAAATATTTTTATGTGTCTGTGGTAGGTCAGACAACACTGTAACGAATGTGATGATAGTGGCACTTAAGAAACGTCCACGTTGATACTATTTCGGAATATGACCTCATCTTAAACAAACAGTCGTCGTTCTGACGTTTGTCATCCATTTGCAGACCTTCATCTATAGACTATGTAAGGTTGTTAAACTATCGGCATAGCTGTAAATATCCTTATTTTATTTATCGTCGAAGCAATGAAATTAATTGCCTCGGTTTTTGTTACGTAGAATGCCGACAAAAGATTCTTAGCAGTCGAACGAGTTAAGCAATCCTCACGCTCACACTTTTCTATGAAAATGTCATTTTTGACTTTTGAAACATGTAAAATTGCATAATTAATGTTTACGTTTTAAAACGTTTCATTTTTCTAAACGGTATTTACCGAATTTTCTTTCTTAGACTAAATATATTTCTTTAACTCCTCTTTAGTTTCTATAATCCGCGCCGTTCGTTTGTATTTTATCCAATTAACTAACTGANAACACTTTAAAATATTTTTTAAAATTAAATCTAAATATTCTCCCCCCGAGCTTCTTTATAGTAAAGAAACAATGTAATAGTAGCTCCTTGCAATTATTGGCGTTAAAACGAGTGTTGCGCTAAACTGAAGTACTTCAGAATTATTTATATATATATATATAGGCCTATATAATGAAACGTAAACGTCGATACGGAAATTGAGGGAGATTGTAAACACGAGTTTGAGCTTTATTGTATTTGTTATCACTTAGGAAAATTAGCGCATTATACAATACGAAGTTCGGAAACTGGTGAGTCAGTAGCACGTTGTCTAAAAACTATCAAAATCACCGTAGAAGCGTTTCCATTACTGTTATAAATTTACACGGAATCCTAAGAATAAAATTGTAATGTATTTGAAACTTGATGAAATTGGTACGACTTTAGTCGTTTTCTAGAAGAAATACCCTATTTAAAAGTAGGACACTCAAATTTTATTAAAAGTAGACTAACGTCAAAAACTCGAAAATTTATGTTTATGTTTGGAATTAAAAAGTAATTATTTTATATGTAAAGTTTTAAATTAATCTTTTTAAAAATTTCTGAGATAATAGTACAGTAATTGCCATTTTTGACATTTTTAATAATCTTGCTACTTTTCTCGAACAATTACTACTCTCTCTTATACAGGCTATATGTTATAGTTAGTATTCACAATATTCGAAACTTATCAGTTTGAAAATTTACTAATATTGTATTATATGAAGTATTTTATTTTCATAGTATACAAAAGAAAGTTGTAGAAACATTGATACAAAGCATTACAGTAACTAACTCGGTCGGCTTAAGCTTTATGTTACTCTATATTCGCCTGGGAAAAGAGGGATTCACAATTCATGCAAACATTCATTCAATCCTATATCATTTTATCTTATTCAGCTATTACGTGTAAGGGTGAATAAATTGCTTTCGCCTTTACACAGCTGTCCTTTGATATCGCTAAATCGGATAATTTTGCATTCGGTTGAGAGAACGACAATTTGCTATACAGATTTTTTTTTTTTTGATACACATCTTTATCGAAAGACAATATGTATTCATATGTGTATCATTGGAATCTTTAATTCCCTTTTAATAACTACAATATTTAGACAAAATACCAGACCAAAAAACAAAGTGAAATACGTATTAATTTTAAAATTAAACTTGAATTGGATGATAGAGTCCTTTAGTCAGAGGGCTATAAAAAAGGGAACTTCTCCTTCCTTAATGAAAATATATATAATATTTTTGTCTACTTTTTGTAGATTCTCGTATCGACAGATTATTTTAACTTGTAGTTCAATAAACAACCTATTTTTTGCATCAAAATGGCATCTAGTTTATACAAAAGAACTTATTAGAAAATTGTTAACATTTCTTATAGGTGGAATACAAACGGTTGAAGTCTTATTGAGTGACGTATGGAAAAAGATTGGTTGATTTAGTTGTTGTTGATTCGAGTACTTTATCAACGGATGCGGTCCACTCAGGAATGCCTGAAATAGATAATGAAAACTAAAGATGAAACACTTCACGCAGCTGTCGCCACGAGGTAATGCCAATATATGTCACACGTTACCCCCAAGCCATAGTGACTCTTGGGATAGATCCACTGTAGGGGAGCGTCTAATTAGATGGTTCAATCTTTGACTATGGGTGTAACTTCAAACTGCCTGTGGGACGGTCGATCTAATCAAACTTAATTCGGCGATCACATGAATTTATATCATTTCGGATCGACCAAGCGTTATCATCGGCTAATTCCACTATTGAAATTACTTCTGTTTAGTCTATGCTAGCCGAACATACTGTCAACTAAGACAATAATTCAAATGTTTTGTATCCGCTTGGGTAATATATTCGAAACTATAAATTATATTAGATTTATTAAATCTTGAGTTATATTAATTATCTTTTAGTTTGTTGTAAGTGTAAGGCATATTATAATTTTTCCTTTTTTTAATGATATAGATTCTTTTGATAAATTGTCTCGAATCAAATTTCGTTTTGAGATTATATATTTAGGCCTATATTTTTTAACTAAAATTATATAAATATTGAAATTATGCTACTTTCTAATATTGCCTGTACAATGTTGTTATTTCTTAAGATTATTACATTAATCTATTTTTCCTCCTTACGAATTTTGTTTATGATATTATTTGCTATATATATAGCAAATAGTATCATAAACAAAACTCGTATATATATATATATATTTCCTATATATTATTTCCTATATATAGGAAATAATATAATATAATAGCAAATATTTGTGTCTTGTCTTGTAGAGATACGTCATTTGTTTGACTTTTAATATTCATATCTTTTTATTTTATGGACATTTATGAATAATAAAGAATTGTAAATTACTTAAACGATTTCAAAAATTTAATCAAAAATTAAAAATTTTCATGCTAATAATAAATTATTTTAAAGTCAATAAAAGTAGGAATTATTCAATTTAATAGTAATTTTGTCATTTAAAGCATTAAAAACGTAGAGATGGACTTTAAAATAATTCCGAAAATATTTATATTTTAAAAAACTTTACAACTATTGAAATAGAATATTCGTGAAAATGTAAATTTTGCATTGTTAAATCTAAACAGTTCTGTTACATTTCTTGCTGTATTCGTGTTTTGAAAATTCAAAGTCATTTACATGGGTGTAAAGTTGGTTCACTGAATAAATTTCTATTAAAATTTTAAAGATACCATATATAATTGATTTTCGAAATTCTTGTTTCTCACCGTAGGGTGGAAATTTTTCAAAAAATTCATATTTTTACCGAATTATGCTTTACTCCCACATTTACGTGACTTGTCAAGATATGTATTCGAAAATGTTGATAATCAATGACCACTCATATACATGGATGGCACGACTTCCTGATTTTGATCCCTGCTGATTTTTTAAATTTTAGGGTGTTGTCATTTTTTGAACTTTTTAATTTTGCAAATTTTTTCTTATTTGTCAATTTCGATAGTCCTAGCAAACACGACAGAATTTCTTTTATATTTTGATTTTCGTAAGCTTAAAATTAATAGTCATTTTGTATAAAAGAATTATTACGACTTGATTTTTATTTAAGGAAATGTTTAATTGGCGTTTTAATGAATGCTTTTCGTAAAAATGCTATTCTAATTAATCATAATTAACTTAAACAAAAAAATTGGCAAATGCTTTTATTTTCTTACTCATAACTTTATTAATTTTTAAAATTTTAATTAAGGCCTACTTTATCTAGTCAAAAATAAACGATTTTGATAATTATTTGAACTATTATTAAATTTAAAGCTTTAATAATGTAATGCTTTGAAACAGAATTAATAGAAATTTGAATTCGACTGTAAATACATTCATTACTCTAAAAGCATGACGAAAAAAATTAAACTATTTTTATCCTCTTTAATTATTATATGACGTCTTTAAATAAATCAGCGTATCATTACATTAATAAATCAAGTTTATTCAAGAAAATTAGTTGTTAAATGATTTTGAGGCTTCTTCTGAAAACCGTAAATGTTAAATTTGTCATACGAGTAGACTTAACATTAAAGCCGATTTTGTAGTAAAGAAATTTTAGGATTAATTTCGCTTCCGACAGTTTGCTTAATATCATTTCTGCCTGTGCAACTTCCTAGATAAATATACCATGAATCCCTAATTAGAACATCGAGTTTTGCCAAAATTAAATACGTTCATTAATCATAACGTCTATCTACAATTAAGAGAAAATTGTTTTCGTTAAAATAAAATAATTTCTATTGTTTAATTACATGAAATATTAAAAATAATGAACAAATTTGTTCGAACAAACCGTAAATGATTGATTTTTAAAATTATCAATAAAATTAAAATTANTTCCATCTCTCATACGAGCAATCGAATTGTCGATCGTGCGGGGTTTTGAAATGAAATTTGCGAGAAGTAACTTAATTAATTAATTAGTAAAATCATTATAAAGAATCGTTTCTAATTATTTAAGTTATAAATTAGCGTTATATAATATAAATTATTAATAAAAAGAAATCATTTGCACCTATAATTTTACTATATCTCTAGTATAATTTGAATAGATGATTTTGAAGAAAAACGATAGTGATTTGTAATTTGTGAATAATATATTAATTTAATTATTCAGTAATTAGCTTTTATTGATACAGTTACTATTCGAAATTTTTTAAATTTTATTTTTAATTTGTTTACGTAAATTAAACAGAGAAAATGTATAAATTTTCTTTAAAAATTTATGTACTGTACAGGTTTTAAGTATTATAATTTATTATCTCTAAAAGAATAAATGTATTATAATATGATTTTTTATAACCATTTCGTTCTGATAGGATTCTCGATAAATAATAACACCTGTTCATTAATCCACTAATGCATGCTCCAAATGGAGATCAAACACCCTGCGTGTCATTCTATTATTTATCCTATAAAAATTATTAACCTGTATAATAATTAAACCAGCAAATAGATTTTATTTGTTGCTAATGTTTTAAATTAAATAATAATCTATGGATATTTTTCTTTATTTTCATGTATAATTTTTAACGATCTTATCAAAATAATAGGCTAGATATGCAAAAATAACTCAATAAAATTAATTAAATATGATTATTAATTTATTGAAGCTAATATTGACTTATCTGTCTATATGATTGAAATAATTAGGCTTATTATTTATAATTTCAGAAATTCAAATTTCTAAATATTTTTAAACGCTTACGAAGACAATAAATAAATATCAAATCTTAATAATTTGGTAATTATTATACATAATTTAACAATCATTTTACTTACAAGTTAGAAAGATAATGTGTTGAATTGTGTTTCTAATAAATACATTTACTGAGAGATTCAGATTTACAGCCCAGTTTTAAAAAGTTTCTAATTCGCTTGTAAATTAATTTATATTAAATCATTTAAGATAATTTATTCTCAAAGTTCAGTGAGCTATTTCAATAAACGCTTGCGTGTTCATATCAGTGTTATTTATTTAATAGTCAGAATCGAAATAAATGTAGGAATCGAATCATGTGACCTGCGATTCTTAGTCGATGTAGAACTGTAATTCTACTCTCCAATTAAGAGATAATTACAACAATTAAACCGGTCTAAAGTAGATGATGGATGCACAGGAGCTTTCCGACCAAAGACTTGTATAAATAACCTATTTAGAATTTATAATTTCTATTTAACAGATGGCATAGTTTATAAACACTAGTTACACGTTTCGTACAAAAGACTAACTACAAGTAGCCTATTCGATACGGTTATTTTTTTCACATTTGCTTTGTTTAAAAGAATATCTTAAACGTCATAATCTGAAAATTACAAATAAACTAAATAATTTCTATTATTAGAATCATAGGTACGAAATATATTAATACTTTATTGTTGTTTAATATAATAATTGTTAAATATACTAAAAATAAATAATATTTAATATATACTCTGTTTATAATTTTAATACATAAAATAATTTATTTTATAATTACGGTTGTATGTACAGTACAGTACATCATACTTTTACGTTAGAATAGAGTCGTGACTTTGGTGGAGGAGGGGCCACTAAACTGCTTTCAGGGGAAGTTTTGAATTGAAATAACGTAACTTCCGGTTTGCGTCGTAAGTTCATATATAGTTAATAGCGGCCTCCTATCCCAATGGTTTCCTTATCTCTTTTCAGATTTAATCTATCTCACTCCGTTTTCGAGGTTAAGGAAAGACGGACGGACGGATGACAGTGGGAATTTATAGGTCTACAATTTTTTCAAATTGCAGCCCAATATATAATATCTTTTCCTGTAGATTTTCTTTATATTAACATTATAATATTACCGATAATACTGGTCTAATACTTCCTTTTTATAAATTAAAAATTATAATAGTCTTTGATATCATTGGATACTTTAATGATTTTCTCTCCTATGAATTCATAAAGTGACGAAGTCAGTTAGTTAATATATTAAGTTTTTCCTGCTTTTTAAAATGTGAAATTTAACTTGTATAAAACGAAAATTTGTGTGTTTTGTTTAACTTGAGCACGACAGTATTTAAAGAGGTATTTAATTTTTCTATAAATATTTTTTTAATTGAATTAAATGTAACCAATTAAAATACGTGATCCGAATGAAGGAAAATAATTTGAATATATTATGCAAATGTTTTTCTTAGAAATAACACGATATTTACTAGTTAAGGAAGAAGAATCTTTAAACGACTTTGACCTTATATTACCTACATATCTTCTGCTAACTAGTGTGTGAAGCGTAAGAATCCTTCATGTCACCCGTTATCTGAAAAAGCTTCGATTGACGTTAGCCATTACTTAACTGCATCTGTGGTGGAGGAGGGGCCACCAAACCAGCGTTGTTCGTATAAATCATTTTGGTAACATGTTATGGGATGACAGATGACAGCCTTTTCACTGACCCCGCTCACTGCTGGGTGTCAGAACCGCATAAAGAAACGAAAAAGAGAACTGAAAAATTACCACCCTCTTTGTTTGCATCCCTGGCATTGCAGTTGTTGATAATCTTAATGATAATGATATATGTCGAAAGGACTTTATCGGTAGACTTAAAGTAAACTTCGTATGAGATTATTTCATAAACGTTAAATTTTTTCGTTAACATCATTTAAAGCATTTCAAATTTTGTCTTTGATAGAAAAACAAAATGTAGCCGAGAGGAAGAGTCATCATCCCATTATAACAATGTTTCTTTTAATTATATAAAATGATTCGCATATAAATTTAAACTCTATAATCTTCGACAATAATTATCTCGATGTTTTCAAGGTAATTTGTCTCAGTTCTAGCATATATAGATTTTTCTGTTTGAATACGTGGCGTCATCAACTGCTTCAAATAGCTAATTGCTGAAATTTATTCGGTGTATTTTTATATCGCTTAAAAATAGAACAAAATGCTATTCCAATTTTACCCCTGCTTAGGGTTTCAAGACGTCATTTTCACTTTTATTGGTAGAATGTTGCAGAAAACTCTCTTTAAATGAATTTTTCAAATTTAATATCGATTCTGTATCAGAAAAGTAACATCATGATTATGAACGTTATAAGTCCAAATTATCTCCTTGTTTATAAGTAATAAATGTTCTGTTACTGACTTTTTCTTGGAGACGTATTTAATACTTTTGAGAGAAATAAAAGGTTTATTTTTAAG
Source organism: Centruroides sculpturatus (assembly GCF_000671375.1). Taxonomy (NCBI): domain Eukaryota; kingdom Metazoa; phylum Arthropoda; class Arachnida; order Scorpiones; family Buthidae; genus Centruroides; species Centruroides sculpturatus. The sequence goes on along the minus strand of NW_019384794.1, from coordinate 97,387 downwards.
TAAGTAGCAATAGAACAGCATAATTTACAATTAGTTTTTAACAAAGTCTAACTTATTAAGTAATTTAAACTGCTAAATGTTAATATTCCAGCAAAAATCTGTGAAAAATTTACTAATGAACAAATTTAAGATTTATCAGAACCGCATGCACTTTAAGTACTTTTTATAATATTACTTCACTGATATTAGTTTTTCAAACTGTACAGTACAAACATCAATGAAACTTTAGAATAGTATAAAGTACAGTTTATAATGCTAATAAACCTAATAATATTGTTATTTGTTACCTATGATGTATAAGGTTTTAAATTTAAAAATAACTGATTAAAAGTATGATAATTTGCGTACATAAACTTTCATGCTATCCATATTGTAAAAGAAAATCTTATTTCTAATGCGTAATAAAGACGTATTTCTAATATTATAAAGTATAAAATATTTTCAGAATGAGTTCATTTATCAGGATATAATCAGGATTCTACTTTGGAAGTCTTAAAGTCTATCTCAACAAAAATTTTAAAAAAGTGTACTCCTACCTACAATCTAAAATATACGTATTTAGGTAATGAAGAACGTTGATTTTATTACAATCCTGGGTTCGATATTGGCGATGTACTGTACAGTAGGCTACAGCACGTTATCGAGAAACATGTTCGAATTTCAAATTTTTCTATCTCGATCTCAGCTTTCTCCATTGGATAAATATATGACTGATACAAACAAGATTTATTTTTGATCAGTGTTTGTTTATTAACAGATTTAAGTATTAGCGTTTTGAATAGTATTTGTTTATCAACGAAATCATCAGCTCGGTTATTACGCGAGCATTTCATTTTTTAATTTGACAACTTCCTACAAATAATTTTGAAAATGAAATTTTTTCTAGTAAGACATTATTCTAATATCCTCAGAATAAATTCCTTTCCCGCATTCCGTCCTCCAAATAGTATGTGATATTAAAATTTTGGTAATTTTCTCGATTATTGATAAATTCTTATACATGTAAACATTCATCTTTCCATTTTCTACACCTCGGAATGTTTAGCATTTTAGTGTTACATCAACAACAACTTTTAAAATATTATGTATTGAGAATTTTAAAAGCTGTTCCAATAGATTTTTTATTTATTTTGGTTCTTATTGAAAGCATTAAAGACATTCTGGAACATTTATCGAAGTAATAGTTTTTAAAATCATTATGCGAAACTTCGAGATTCGCTTAGCGTTTCGATACAATNCTATATACATTTTTTTTTTTTTGATACACATCTTTATCGAAAGACAATATGTATTCATATGTGTATCATTGGAATCTTTAATTCCCTTTTAATAACTACAATATTTAGACAAAATACCAGACCAAAAAACAAAGTGAAATACGTATTAATTTTAAAATTAAACTTGAATTGGATGATAGAGTCCTTTAGTCAGAGGGCTATAAAAAAGGGAACTTCTCCTTCCTTAATGAAAATATATATAATATTTTTGTCTACTTTTTGTAGATTCTCGTATCGACAGATTATTTTAACTTGTAGTTCAATAAACAACCTATTTTTTGCATCAAAATGGCATCTAGTTTATACAAAAGAACTTATTAGAAAATTGTTAACATTTCTTATAGGTGGAATACAAACGGTTGAAGTCTTATTGAGTGACGTATGGAAAAAGATTGGTTGATTTAGTTGTTGTTGATTCGAGTACTTTATCAACGGATGCGGTCCACTCAGGAATGCCTGAAATAGATAATGAAAACTAAAGATGAAACACTTCACGCAGCTGTCGCCACGAGGTAATGCCAATATATGTCACACGTTACCCCCAAGCCATAGTGACTCTTGGGATAGATCCACTGTAGGGGAGCGTCTAATTAGATGGTTCAATCTTTGACTATGGGTGTAACTTCAAACTGCCTGTGGGACGGTCGATCTAATCAAACTTAATTCGGCGATCACATGAATTTATATCATTTCGGATCGACCAAGCGTTATCATCGGCTAATTCCACTATTGAAATTACTTCTGTTTAGTCTTTGCTAGCCGAACATACTGTCAACTAAGACAATAATTCAAATGTTTTGTATCCGCTTGGGTAATATATTCGAAACTATAAATTATATTAGATTTATTAAATCTTGAGTTATATTAATTATCTTTTAGTTTGTTGTAAGTGTAAGGCATATTATAATTTTTCCTTTTTTTAATGATATAGATTCTTTTGATAAATTGTCTCGAATCAAATTTCGTTTTGAGATTATATATTTAGGCCTATATTTTTTAACTAAAATTATATAAATATTGAAATTATGCTACTTTCTAATATTGCCTGTACAATGTTGTTATTTCTTAAGATTATTACATTAATCTATTTTTCCTCCTTACGAATTTTGTTTATGATATTATTTGCTATATATATAGCAAATAGTATCATAAACAAAACTCGTATATATATATATATATTTCCTATATATTATTTCCTATATATAGGAAATAATATAATATAATAGCAAATATTTGTGTCTTGTCTTGTAGAGATACGTCATTTGTTTGACTTTTAATATTCATATCTTTTTATTTTATGGACATTTATGAATAATAAAGAATTGTAAATTACTTAAACGATTTCAAAAATTTAATCAAAAATTAAAAATTTTCATGCTAATAATAAATTATTTTAAAGTCAATAAAAGTAGGAATTATTCAATTTAATAGTAATTTTGTCATTTAAAGCATTAAAAACGTAGAGATGGACTTTAAAATAATTCCGAAAATATTTATATTTTAAAAAACTTTACAACTATTGAAATAGAATATTCGTGAAAATGTAAATTTTGCATTGTTAAATCTAAACAGTTCTGTTACATTTCTTGCTGTATTCGTGTTTTGAAAATTCAAAGTCATTTACATGGGTGTAAAGTTGGTTCACTGAATAAATTTCTATTAAAATTTTAAAGATACCATATATAATTGATTTTCGAAATTCTTGTTTCTCACCGTAGGGTGGAAATTTTTCAAAAAATTCATATTTTTACCGAATTATGCTTTACTCCCACATTTACGTGACTTGTCAAGATATGTATTCGAAAATGTTGATAATCAATGACCACTCATATACATGGATGGCACGACTTCCTGATTTTGATCCCTGCTGATTTTTTAAATTTTAGGGTGTTGTCATTTTTTGAACTTTTTAATTTTGCAAATTTTTTCTTATTTGTCAATTTCGATAGTCCTAGCAAACACGACAGAATTTCTTTTATATTTTGATTTTCGTAAGCTTAAAATTAATAGTCATTTTGTATAAAAGAATTATTACGACTTGATTTTTATTTAAGGAAATGTTTAATTGGCGTTTTAATGAATGCTTTTCGTAAAAATGCTATTCTAATTAATCATAATTAACTTAAACAAAAAAATTGGCAAATGCTTTTATTTTCTTACTCATAACTTTATTAATTTTTAAAATTTTAATTAAGGCCTACTTTATCTAGTCAAAAATAAACGATTTTGATAATTATTTGAACTATTATTAAATTTAAAGCTTTAATAATGTAATGCTTTGAAACAGAATTAATAGAAATTTGAATTCGACTGTAAATACATTCATTACTCTAAAAGCATGACGAAAAAAATTAAACTATTTTTATCCTCTTTAATTATTATATGACGTCTTTAAATAAATCAGCGTATCATTACATTAATAAATCAAGTTTATTCAAGAAAATTAGTTGTTAAATGATTTTGAGGCTTCTTCTGAAAACCGTAAATGTTAAATTTGTCATACGAGTAGACTTAACATTAAAGCCGATTTTGTAGTAAAGAAATTTTAGGATTAATTTCGCTTCCGACAGTTTGCTTAATATCATTTCTGCCTGTGCAACTTCCTAGATAAATATACCATGAATCCCTAATTAGAACATCGAGTTTTGCCAAAATTAAATACGTTCATTAATCATAACGTCTATCTACAATTAAGAGAAAATTGTTTTCGTTAAAATAAAATAATTTCTATTGTTTAATTACATGAAATATTAAAAATAATGAACAAATTTGTTCGAACAAACCGTAAATGATTGATTTTTAAAATTATCTATAAAATTAAAATTAATATTAAAGTAAATAATTCGATGTATAAAATAACATAATCATATATAATATACTGTACCAGTGAGTATACAGAATAAAATGATTGTTTTATTATGATGAAAATAATTTACGAAAATTTATTTAAGCGTTTCTGTACATTTTTATATTTCGTATAAACATTGTAAATAAAATCCTTAGGTTTTGTTAACTTTAATCGAAAATAACAATTTTTTCCTTTTTCTAATTAAATATTTTATAGTATTAAATAGTCCAAATTAAACTTACGTACTAGATTATTTTATAAGATATATTAATATAATTCCGTTATAAAATGAAACGATAGAAAATTTGAACTGTTGTGTTAATTCTAATAAATGTTTTCTATATAAATATTAATAATTCGTCTTTTCTGTCTCAATAAAATCGATTGGTAAACAAAGAAAATAAAGTAATTAATTTAAAATAACAATTGATATTTAATTATAAATAGATAATAATAATAATAATAGACATTTATTTTCTCTTGATCTATTTAATTAATTATTGAATATTTTTCTTACTTATTCTGACAGCCATCAATCTTATTGTTCTTTGGTAATATCACGATCTAATTCCCATAAACGAGATTATCATCAACAAATTAGAAAATACTACTGTGGTAAATACTATAACAAAAATAAGGAAACATTACTTCCTTATCCGGATCCATCGTTCCGCAGAATAAAAATTATTTTAATTAAATATAAATTCAATGTTTTTAAACAATATTCATTTTTCAAATCAAAAAATATATTTTAATTAACTGTGTAAAATTCATAAATTGTGAACTATAATTTTTTAAGACATGAAGGAGTAAAAATAATAATCGTGTTATAAATACAAAAACGTAAGGTCGTAGGTCGTAGGTTGTTTATTCTCCGAAGAACCATTCGCAAATGTAAAAAGGCTAATTTGCAACGCCCGATAGAGCATTTTACTAGAGAATAACAAACGCTTTGTCATTCGCTAACTGGATATTCAGCATTGATTTTATTTAGGCTTTGCATTATCGAACGAAATCCACCAATGGTTGCTGTTACTCGAAATTCATTGCGCTGATTAGCTACAGATGTGCTATTCTGTAAACAATACGAAAGTTGCCTTTTTCATACGATTGCATCCGTAAAGACGATCGTTAATAGTCGTGTTTTAAAATTATTTTCGTTAGTATTCTATCCTTGTTTTCTTTTATCTGTAATTTATAATTAAGTTATCTATTTTTCTCCATACATACATCCTTATTCATTTTTAATAATAAACTTTTACCGAATTGTTTTTTGGGAGTGATTCCTTTCGATATCAACAATTAATGCAAATAATTAATAATGTAATAATGATTGAGACCTTTTTCCTCTACAAGTTGAATGATAACAATGAATTAATTTGCATCAATCTACATGAAACTTTAATTACATAAACTTTAAATTATTTTATATAAAATTATGTATTTTTATATTATTTTCTATCTTTGCATAAACGAGATTATATGCCTAATATTAAAATGAATGGTCGTTGCCAACGAAATATCGGACATATCACGATATCATATAACAAGCTTTACTAGTGTTTAAACAAGATCAACAGATTACAGAGACGACTTTCTACATTATGATTTCCGAGTTCTTTTAGTTCAGAATACTACATTATAATTTCCTTAATAATATCTAGAATTTTTATTAGAGTTTCTTCGAAGAATCTTGATTAAATTATATTTTATTGAAATCATATATTTGTAAAGTATGTAATCAATTTTCCAACTTATAAAGTAAAAAATACATTAGAAAGGGATTCATTATTCTAATTTTTTATTGCCTTGCTTTTTATTATGGTATAATTAAGTTATTAAATAAATATACAGGTAAAAATATTCACTTTTTTAAGACCATCGAATATATAATAAAGGCCGTGAAAAAATACATATAAATTTTGAAATGTTTGTTAAGTTTATTTAGCAAATAATTCTCTTTACTGTACTGTACTGTACATGATCTAAGGTGCCGTCCATTAATTCTGTATACAATTTTTTGAGCTACTTTTCACCCCTACCTTCCTATCGTGTACAATATTATTATTATTTTTTTCTGACAAACTCTTTAATTATATGCATAATTCGTGGACCATTTCTTTTAAAGCCATTTCTTTAATGTCAGGACATTAAAGAAATGGCTTTAAAAGTTCTGAATAATTTTAAAGCCATAACTACTTTATAATTGATAATTGAACATGACTATTAATTGTACTTACAAGAACAAATTCTTATGCCTTTAATACCATTAAAAAAATCCACATCGACAATGCCTGGACCCTCTCCATCGTGTGCAATGATGTACTTTTAGCCATCCCCCTCTTTCTTAAACTGTGCACGTAATTAACGGTCAGCCCTAATATGTATCATCTATAGAATATTATCTAGTGATAAGAGTCTTGAATATATAAAAGAATCTAACCATTTTCTGAAAATAAAGTTACTGTTATTGAAACAAAATGAAACGAATCACAAAATTTCAAAATAATGAAATAAATTCTCAAAGGAAAGTTATTCAAATTGTGTTCAGCATGAGGTTAATATAAAATTATTCTTTTATTTAGATATTATCTACAAAAGTTAAATTATCTTTATGCATTTTTGAAATTATATATAACCGATTTTCCGGAATATAAGAAATAAATTACAAAAATTATTTTAAAAACTACTTTTTTTGAATTTAAGGTAGTTTTTTTAAAAATAACTTTTGAGTACAAAAAAATAAAAACCTTTTTAAATTAGATATTCTAAATTTACCAGTAATAAATCCATTAATATGTATTTTGAATTTTATGAGGAAAATTTTTACCATGAAATTAGAAATAGTCTTATCAATCCGAATGCTTTTTAATTATTATAATATGATTTTGAAGAACAAACAAACGGATAGTTATTTTAAACAAGATAACGACCAACGACGATTTGCATATTTTTTATATTATTATTAGCCTATTATTATTATTGGTAAACAAATAATTAAATGGATTCAGAACTAATTTTATAACGTAATAAAATTAATTTTGTTTGTACAACAGATATATATTGAATACAATTTATGATTAACTTTTTCTAGATTTTTATAGGACTTTTTTTGTCACACGATTTAGTATTGAAGAAAATGAACACTATCCATAAATAATAAGCTGTAGGTTTAGATTTGATTGATAAAAATCAGTTTCGGAAATTGTTTGATTTTTACGATGTTTGCCAAGTTTTCTTATCTACTTCAAATCGTGTTTACTTTTGCCAATTTCTTCAAGTAGATCTGGTAGTTTGTTTACTTATGGCAATTGGCACTTAACTTTTTAGTTATTTACAGATAAACTAAAGTATATTTTTTAAAATGTTAATATATTTTTTAGTAATTCGCTGATAGTAAATTCATTTCCAACATTTAACTAATTTATGCTGAATGATTTTTACTTTTTAAAATGGAATATCTTTAGGAACCAAATTAATCATGAACAACTCAAAATTTTATGAAGATGTTAACAACCTTGCGAATACCTTTATAGGCACGCATTAATTTAACGTTATAAAATATAGCCGAATTATTTAAATATATATTCAAAATCATGCAAAGATTCTTGAATATTTAAGATTAATGTTTAGTTTGTATCGATATTTTCGTATTATTATCAGATTATCGAATATTTTATACAGTGTTATATAGTAATTTGTTAATTAATACAGTATTTAATCATTTGAAACATTATGTATAAAATGAATCCATACTTTTATTACTTTAATTCGTATGCAAATGGATTTATACTAATTTTATTAAGTTACAAGTAATAAATTTAAACGAATATTTTTGTATTTGTTTATTTTTTACTTTTATAAAATTCTTTAGAAAAATTAAAATGTTATAAAATAATTATTGAGAATTGTGATTTGAGATAAAACAATGGCATATCGTTAGCAGTACCTTAACAATAATATCGATGATATTTAATATTGTAGATTCAATTATTTGTATTTGGTAACTTATTAAGTTCTGTTTTAATATCACTTATTTAGTTTCATAATCGAAATTCAAACAAATGTTTTATTGAAGATAAATATTTTACGTTATTTACATTATCAATCATACTAGTTAATCATCAATTTTTTTCTTATTTACAAATACATTCTCATTTTTCACTGATTGATTAATGACTTGCAGTCATTAATCAATTTACATGTTTGTTTCTAATTTAATGAATTAAAAATCCAAATCAACTTTTTAATGTATCTAGGCAAAGACAAAGTTTAAATATTTAATTATAGATATTTTCATAAAGAAATTTCCTATCAAATCTAATTATTTAAATATTTAGTGATGAAGATGGCAACTTACGACGAACAATGTCTATGCATGTTTACGAATAAAATTAAATAGATGCTATATACAATTAGAATATACTTAATGGATTATTCATTGAATTAAATAAATGTTGATAAGAGCAACAAACGTAATTAATTCATACTCTCTTTGTTTATATATTTATTTGCATATAACAACAAGCTTACAATTAAATAAAATGGCCTAGAAGAAACAATTTAAAAGTAGATTTTAAAGATACATTTTATAACTTTAATTTACTTTTTAAAATTGATTATACTTATTACCTTTTAAAGTCATTAAGAAACATCATAATAGATGTTATAAACTATTGAAAATTCAACATCAAGATCACATAAAATAAAAAAACCAATAAAAGTATTCATTGTATTTAATTATCATATTATAAAAAGAAAGAAAATTATATTAAACGAGCAATTATTTATTGTGACATTGTCACAATGCCGGACTGCAATTTTTAATAATTTTTTTAAATTTATTTAATTTAAAATATATGTTCTCCGCCTCAAATTAGTAGTAACTTACCCCTGTACAGTACATCATACTTTTACGTTAGAATAGAGTCGTGACTTTGGTGGAGGAGGGGCCACTAAACTGCTTTCAGGGGAAGTTTTGAATTGAAATAACGTAACTTCCGGTTTGCGTCGTAAGTTCATATATAGTTAATAGCGGCCTCCTATCCCAATGGTTTCCTTATCTCTTTTCAGATTTAATCTATCTCACTCCGTTTTCGAGGTTAAGGAAAGACGGACGGACGGATGACAGTGGGAATTTATAGGTCTACAATTTTTTCAAATTGCAGCCCAATATATAATATCTTTTCCTGTAGATTTTCTTTATATTAACATTATAATATTACCGATAATACTGGTCTAATACTTCCTTTTTATAAATTAAAAATTATAATAGTCTTTGATATCATTGGATACTTTAATGATTTTCTCTCCTATGAATTCATAAAGTGACGAAGTCAGTTAGTTAATATATTAAGTTTTTCCTGCTTTTTAAAATGTGAAATTTAACTTGTATAAAACGAAAATTTGTGTGTTTTGTTTAACTTGAGCACGACAGTATTTAAAGAGGTATTTAATTTTTCTATAAATATTTTTTTAATTGAATTAAATGTAACCAATTAAAATACGTGATCCGAATGAAGGAAAATAATTTGAATATATTATGCAAATGTTTTTCTTAGAAATAACACGATATTTACTAGTTAAGGAAGAAGAATCTTTAAACGACTTTGACCTTATATTACCTACATATCTTCTGCTAACTAGTGTGTGAAGCGTAAGAATCCTTCATGTCACCCGTTATCTGAAAAAGCTTCGATTGACGTTAGCCATTACTTAACTGCATCTGTGGTGGAGGAGGGGCCACCAAACCAGCGTTGTTCGTATAAATCATTTTGGTAACATGTTATGGGATGACAGATGACAGCCTTTTCACTGACCCCGCTCACTGCTGGGTGTCAGAACCGCATAAAGAAACGAAAAAGAGAACTGAAAAATTACCACCCTCTTTGTTTGCATCCCTGGCATTGCAGTTGTTGATAATCTTAATGATAATGATATATGTCGAAAGGACTTTATCGGTAGACTTAAAGTAAACTTCGTATGAGATTATTTCATAAACGTTAAATTTTTTCGTTAACATCATTTAAAGCATTTCAAATTTTGTCTTTGATAGAAAAACAAAATGTAGCCGAGAGGAAGAGTCATCATCCCATTATAACAATGTTTCTTTTAATTATATAAAATGATTCGCATATAAATTTAAACTCTATAATCTTCGACAATAATTATCTCGATGTTTTCAAGGTAATTTGTCTCAGTTCTAGCATATATAGATTTTTCTGTTTGAATACGTGGCGTCATCAACTGCTTCAAATAGCTAATTGCTGAAATTTATTCGGTGTATTTTTATATCGCTTAAAAATAGAACAAAATGCTATTCCAATTTTACCCCTGCTTAGGGTTTCAAGACGTCATTTTCACTTTTATTGGTAGAATGTTGCAGAAAACTCTCTTTAAATGAATTTTTCAAATTTAATATCGATTCTGTATCAGAAAAGTAACATCATGATTATGAACGTTATAAGTCCAAATTATCTCCTTGTTTATAAGTAATAAATGTTCTGTTACTGACTTTTTCTTGGAGACGTATTTAATACTTTTGAGAGAAATAAAAGGTTTATTTTTAAGTAAGTAGCAATAGAACAGCATAATTTACAATTAGTTTTTAACAAAGTCTAACTTATTAAGTAATTTAAACTGCTAAATGTTAATATTCCAGCAAAAATCTGTGAAAAATTTACTAATGAACAAATTTAAGATTTATCAGAACCGCATGCACTTTAAGTACTTTTTATAATATTACTTCACTGATATTAGTTTTTCAAACTGTACAGTACAAACATCAATGAAACTTTAGAATAGTATAAAGTACAGTTTATAATGCTAATAAACCTAATAATATTGTTATTTGTTACCTATGATGTATAAGGTTTTAAATTTAAAAATAACTGATTAAAAGTATGATAATTTGCGTACATAAACTTTCATGCTATCCATATTGTAAAAGAAAATCTTATTTCTAATGCGTAATAAAGACGTATTTCTAATATTATAAAGTATAAAATATTTTCAGAATGAGTTCATTTATCAGGATATAATCAGGATTCTACTTTGGAAGTCTTAAAGTCTATCTCAACAAAAATTTTAAAAAAGTGTACTCCTACCTACAATCTAAAATATACGTATTTAGGTAATGAAGAACGTTGATTTTATTATAATCCTGGGTTCGATATTGGCGATGTACTGTACAGTAGGCTACAGCACGTTATCGAGAAACATGTTCGAATTTCAAATTTTTCTATCTCGATCTCAGCTTTCTCCATTGGATAAATATATGACTGATACAAACAAGATTTATTTTTGATCAGTGTTTGTTTATTAACAGATTTAAGTATTAGCGTTTTGAATAGTATTTGTTTATCAACGAAATCATCAGCTCGGTTATTACGCGAGCATTTCATTTTTTAATTTGACAACTTCCTACAAATAATTTTGAAAATGAAATTTTTTCTAGTAAGACATTATTCTAATATCCTCAGAATAAATTCCTTTCCCGCATTCCGTCCTCCAAATAGTATGTGATATTAAAATTTTGGTAATTTTCTCGATTATTGATAAATTCTTATACATGTAAACATTCATCTTTCCATTTTCTACACCTCGGAATGTTTAGCATTTTAGTGTTACATCAACAACAACTTTTAAAATATTATGTATTGAGAATTTTAAAAGCTGTTCCAATAGATTTTTTATTTATTTTGGTTCTTATTGAAAGCATTAAAGACATTCTGGAACATTTATCGAAGTAATAGTTTTTAAAATCATTATGCGAAACTTCGAGATTCGCTTAGCGTTTCGATACAATATTATTTGAAGAAAATGGAGTTTTTATAGCGTATCTTTTTTTAGTGTAAATATGCAATTAAAAATGTATTTTATTGTAAAGCAAACATCGAGAAATTACAATCTGGATACTGAGTAAACGTAAAACCAATTTTTTATATTAATTATTAATTTAAGTACAGTACTTCTTGGTACAATATTTTGACTTATTTTCCATTAATTTACCATTGTAAACTATTAATGAGAAACATTAATGGTTCGCACTTTACTTCTACGTAGGAATAAATATTTGTTTAATTCCTCTGACCATAAATAAATTTAATCGTTCATAATTTATGTAAATAATATTTAATTTCAATATTTATTAATTATATTATTCATGTGAAAAAATTTTTTATTATTATGCTGACTAAATTGCATTAAAAGCTATCATACTTTTGTTATATACTCGTATTAAAATAATTAATGCAATTATTATAGAAGATCGGTATATTTTTCTTCTTTGTTAATGTTGACCTCATTTTTAAAGTACCGAAAGATCGCGACATTACCCAGAAATACAGTTTGCCACTCTCTGGGGGGTCGCGACCCAACAGTTGGAAAATCCTGGTTTAGACGTAAGATATCATTAATGTAGAATTGATTTGTCTTCAAGTTACGAAATCAATCTTATTTTTATTTAAGAGGTGAGTCAATTTCGAAACTAATAACGAAACATTTAGACCTAAAGGTAAAATAATAATTTAGTTTAATTATATTTATGTTATATTTAATTATTTTTAAAAAGAAATCTGAAGAAAGTTAAGAGTCTTGTATGAAAAGTGAATAAACGCAACAGAAAGAAATTAATTGATAGTTATTTTTTTTCTCTCTTGCCTATGTATTATTCTGTTTACCTTTACAAAATAAATAAAAATGGTCTATATCTTCTTTGAAAAAGCTTGATAATTGTAACTTTTGTAAAGAGAGAAACTGATGGAAAAGTTATAATATTAGTTAATTCTAATAATAATACTTTTAGTTAATCTATAAATATATAAATTTTATTTTATATTACTCTGACAATTAAGTCTAAGGTTATAAACTTATAAGAATTGACTAAGAAATCCTGCTCCTTTGAGTTCAATTAATAATTCTGAAATCATTATACTGTTCAGCAAATACCGAGATAGCCGATGAGGCCTCTTGAGTATACCTTATCTAAGTCCGGTGACAGCATAGTTGACACTATCTGTCACTAAAATGACATAGTGACACGTGCAACGTATCTTTTCTTCATTCCAATCTTCTAAATAGGTTATTATCCTTCATCTTTCCATACAATCAAATTTTTCGATGCTAAAATTAAATTGATCGACTTTTTTCTTTTAATTTTTCTGACACTTCGATAAAATCATAATAAAAGTAATTAAAATTGTGAAGATATTATTTTGTTAAATTATTTAAGCCGTTCAATTTAATTGCTTTAATTTGCAATCATTTTTGAATTACTATTAATATATTTCTAATAAAGTATAAATATCTGATATCTAATTAATAAATAGAACATCTTCGAAACTTTAAATGATTTTATGGTTGTGGTATTGAGGCATTGTTAAATATTGTAAATTTTAATCAGAGAAGGGGACTTCTACAGTTTCTAAAAAGTAATCTATTTCATATTAATTCAATGATAACGAATTAAAATTTAAAATTTAACTCTATATTAAATTATAACTTTTCTTACGAACTTGGCGTTTTTACATTAATTTCTTCATAATTAAACAGATACAATTAGGTAATTTTATCTTGAGATGCTGCTGTTACTTTGCTATCGTGTCATAGTTTATAGAGAACTCGTATTAAAACAATTATTGACTTGAATAATAAAGGTTTTGACATTTTTAATGACATCTGATGTATAAATAGAAAAGTTTAAAGTAAAAGTATCAAAATGAACGAGCAAAAAACTACTTTTTTCATTTACATAGCCTAATTAATACTCCAATTTTATACACCGAACACCGAAAAGGGCCACATAATACAATGTAAGCTATTCTGTTACAAAAATTAATAAAAAAAATAACAACGATAAATTTAAAATATAGAAAACAGGATTAAATAATTAATATTTTGTGAAAAAAAATTTAAATGATACTTTTACAATTTTGTAATAAATTTTATTCAGTTCAGTTAGGCTGTGTTTCGAGACCATAATTTAATAAAATGTAACGGCAATAAAACTTAAAAAAATAATTGGATTTCTTTAGAACTAGACAGAATACGTTTTGTAATAAAAGAGATTTTTACGTAATGCTTTTCCAAACCTTTATTATCTTGGCTGCTTTATCTTCGGACTGTACGCTTCGGGGAAAATGTTTCCCATAGTTTAGAAACCATTAAAATAAAGGCCAATAATACCAGAAAACTTGCATTGTAGTTTCGATCTTTTGCCATTTACTCATCTGTCATACAGAATTTTAACACGGGAAAAAAAATCCGAGTTTTGTTTACGTTATAATAACATCAGCCTATATTTAAAACATAAAGTATGAGAAATTATGTTTAAATAAAAATATTTATATAAGAAAGCTTTTATCTATAATTTAATTAGGAAAATAAATAGATATACCATCTTCAGAATAGCGAGAGTGTATGAAATATTTCCTTTTTTATAATTAAAAAGTTATTAATCATTATAGTTTAATGAATATGATAAATTAAACTGGCGTATTTAAAAAGGTCCAATGATATAGGCGTATACAATAAATAATGACGAAGAATTTTTCTATTGTTTTCGGTTTCTATCAACAGGTGGCGAGAATCTGCCTTTATAACTGCAAGTTGTGCATTTAATTCCGGCAATAAAGTCATCACGATCGGAACGATGCATTGTCGCGATAAGGCATACCAAAGAGGATAAAAGACTCAACGAATCTAAGAAACGATCTTTTTATGAGAAGCTTTGCGTGTTTGACTCTTTCGTTTCGCATCTTCAGTCCAGTTCTTTTCAATGAAAATAACTTACTTTTACCGAACGTAAATGTTATTTTCTTTTTTCAACTTATTTTATTAACACTTTTTTGTCATACTAAAACTGTAAATACTATCTAAATACGCGATTGTCTTACCCGAAATCATGAAAACAATTAAAATTCCAATATAAATCAAAGATACTTCTAAACTTATTATCGGATTCCTGTCAAGCGCCGACATTTCTTTTTTATTCTCACTTGAAAATAAGTCTTATGGTGAACAAATTGCGTGCACGTCCAGCTATTTTTGCACTTTGTCGAAGTAGAAGAATGTTTTTATGTAGTTTTTATGTAGCGTATATTTTCAAACGAACGTATTTGTTTTCAAAATATAAAACTGATTTTAATTAAAAAATGAAGACGGTTAAAGAAAATAGTAAATATTCCGAAAAGGATAGCTAATTAAACTCGGCTAAAAATAACTTTTAAAAAAATTTAATTCCTCATTTTAAAAATATCCATCTACGTTAAGAAACGGTAAGATGAGCGTGCATTGGTCATGTAAATTCTCTTTGATATCTTTAATTCTTCGCCAATACTGCATTTGAGTTTGTTCATCTTTGATTTGGTGTTTCATTTCACGCTTGACTACGTTTTAAGAAAAACTTTTAGTTCTTTCCTCTACAAAAATTTCAGTTTAATGACGCCGGCTTGTTAATTTGAGCATTTATTAAAAGCCTTATTTTTTATGCTGTTTGGGTTCAGTTTTTCAACTTCTTTCTAGCTTATTTGTTTTTGCTATTTCTCTCGAAGGTAATTATCGTAATTTATGGTTAACTGAGCTCTATCCGTCATTACAGCGATCGCTTTCCACCGATTTTTTGACAAGTCGAAATGTTTTTAATATCGTTAACTTTCGTATAACTTTAAAATATTACGTAAGAAACTTTTCATTTAATAATAAAAAAACACTAGAAATGTTTAACTAAGAAGAGTGCTTTCTACGATGTTCTGATAGTGCAATAATTTTATTGTAATTTTTTATCGCTCGATATACAAAAATATGCATAATCGTCATCAACTCGATTTTAACAAGATACCCTTTCGTTAAATTCTTATTTAATAAATATGCAAAGTCCAATACTTTTATCATAAATTTATTCACGCGCAGAGAACCTATCTTCTTTATGAATTCAAAATAAATATGAAATTACTGAGAAAACGCATTTCAGAATAGGCCAACGTAACGAAATACAGCTCCATAAACATAGTTATATAGCTGAAAATATACGACACCAATATAAAATATAAAAAATTTTAAATGAATATCCATATTTAGGTTGAAATTTTTATTAGTTCTATTTGTTGATTATTTAATTAAATAATTCCAAGATATATTTTTTCCGACAATTTAGCATTTACTTTTCTTCCGAAAATTCCTCGGAATTCAAATTTGGTCAAATAATGCCCATACATAATCTGTGAACATCAATTAATTGATTTTAAACAAGTTAAACACATACATTTTTTTACCGAATAAAGCAAATAATAGAATAATGCAATTTTTAAAATTTGAACATCCTGTTGATAGATCTACTCGTACATTAGTTTTTACATCTGTAAGATACTAGAATAATCTTTTCAAAAACACATTACATCTAAAATTAAATTCTGATATTGAAATAACTTTACTACTTTTTATATTAATGGTTTATATTTGTTCTGTGAGTCTAAATAATTTAGTTCTCTTTAGTTATGCTTTCATACATTCTATTAGGCCTATGTATAATATTTTCACGTATTTTCCTTTTGTGTAATTGATTTAATATAAACCAGTAATTCAGGCTGTAATACAAAAGGCGATTCAATTTGTAATAATAAAAAAAATTATTATTCGAATTTTCTATAAGTGCGATAATTACGTTGTAAAGATAAATAGAATTTAATTTACTATTTAAGAGCAAAATGCTCTTCTTTCATCGGGTTCCTTCTTCTCTATGGGGATATTTTGAGCTACGTAGCTTCACTGGCCTATATAAAATTACAGAAAAGTTATCAGGCGAATTTTAATTAGATCTTGCCAACATATTCTCGCATAGTCCATCTCCACTCTCCGAATACTGTTTCAAATTGACCTGTTTAAGCAGTTTGGACTTGTTATCACTTAGAGGTTGTTAGTCGGGAATGTTGACGGAATGTTAACAAGGTAAACGTTATGAATGTTTACAGTTTAATATTAATGATCGTAAGAAGGATCGTTTTCGATAATTAAGTAGTAAATGTTTCGTATAAGCATTTATTGGAGATTATTATGAAATTACTTAACTATTTTTACGCCTTAGAAACTTAAAACCTTTCATTTTTAGTTATAAATATTCTAAAGATATCTACGAATTGTCCAAAAATGCTTCATATGAATATATATTTTTCTTTTTTAGTTAATTTTATGCAGCTAATTAAACTTGCTTTATAACGATTTTATATTATCTCAGAATTAATAAACTAATGTGTCTAAAGAAGGTTCCCTATCTAAGTTTAATTTATCATAAACTCATATTTCAATGTGGACTATTAATTTAAATAACATTGAATAAATCACAATTGTGTATAAAGTTTAAGTTTAATTTATCGAATTTTATATAATATAAAATTCGATAAATTATGTTATTTCTTGCATTAATTAATTCAAGTTAGATCAATAGATACAAATTGAAATAAATTTTTTAAATGTATAAATTCTGCACTTCCAATTTTATCTGATATTAAATTCATAATTAAAAATAAAAGAATTGCTATAAATTTAAAGCTGTTCAACAGTACAATTTTCAACGAATAAATTTGATCTTATCTGGCACTTATCTATATTTTATTTTCCAATTTAATTTTATAATTTAATATCGTCCCTCTGTATGTATGATGAATATGCATTCCAAATTCGGTAGTTAAACATGAAATTTGAATATTTTTTTAGTAAATAATTTATAAATTTAAATGCAAAAATTATATTCAAAACATAAATTTTTTAAACTAATATAGAAAAAATTAATCTTTAATCCTGAAAAAATTTTAGAAAGTTAAAATTAAAATATTGTAACTTAGATAATAAAAGTAAAATACAGTATTTTAAATCAACTTATTTGTTTCTTAATCAACGAAATTCTTAAATTATTGTAATTAAATTTTTAACTATAATTTGGAAAAAAATTAATTTAAACCAATAAAATTAAAATTATTAATTTGTTTTATTCGTAAATAATCGTAACAAAAATGGATTTATTACAATTGTTAACGAAATAAAATTCGTTAAAATAAAGATATCAATAAATAAAGATATCATAAATGATAAAAATAGATGTTAATTCAATTTCAATATTTGATTTAAATATATTCTATTCGGCTTTAAGTAGTCGTTAACAACCTTAAATCTACCAAAATTTTATGCTCCTGTTAATAAACCAATAAATTAATAAATGCAAAATACATCGTTTAATCAGACAAATTTAATTAAATATACTTATTAAATGACATAAAATTTTAAATTTAATATTATTGTTACGAATAAATAACCTGTTGCCTTAAATTATCATTGTTTTTCTGTAATAAATTCCTTATAAGGATTGAAGATAATTGATAAGACCGAAAATTCAATTTCTATTTAATGGATTAATGAATCATCCAATCATTTTAAATTAAAATCTCGGTAGACCATACTTCTGAAGTCGAACTGAAATTTAATCAAAATACGAATGCATTAGAATCACATTTCTCCATCCTCGAGGGAGTTTTCCCAACAAATCATCGACGCTTCACCTTATCTAATTAGTAGTTTGCTTCGCTTGCCAACTGTTGAATTGTAATATTGCAAATTTTATTTCATTTTTAACGAATCTTTAAAACTAAATAAAAAAGTAAATAAAAGCGTAAACTTGATCCTTACAAATTCAATTATTTTAATTAAATATTTTTAGTTTCAAAGAAGCGTAAGTTACTTTCAAGTAGATTTTAATCCTTAATATTTCTTTGAGAGTGAGCTTTACATAGATTTATCTAATACATATTTTAAATATACTTACTGATAATAATTGTGTATTTATTTGATAATATTTAAAAAATTTGGGGAATTAAAATAAGATATGACTTTATTTTCTTAATACTATTATAATACGATACAATAGCTTGATATTGAAATGTATTTTAAAGTCAAATATGGCTTTATAAGTTACTAAAACATTAACATAAACATTTATTTAGAATTAGTAAATAATTTAACGGATCTTTATTATTGTTTAATCTTTTACATATTTACGACCAAGTTAAAATAGCTGATCTCGATCATGAAAGGCTCTACACAATATAAAGAGTATAACTTAATTGATAAAACATATATAAACGAGTAAGATAGTTAAAATATAGGAAAATATCAACATATGAAAACTCGAAATTATGTATTATTTAGTACCGGCAACAGTCAAGAATTAAATAATTTAAGTGAATTCGAAATATTTCAGGCGAAAACAAAAATATATCGAAAAAGGAATTTTGGTATACGCTATTTATGAAAGGCAACTCATCAATCAGCTCTTCTTCAGATGACTTTCTTTGTTGTATAACTAACGCGGAAACATTGAATAGATTGTATGGAAGAGAAATAAAAGGAAAATCTTTGTTCGGCACCGGAAAATACACTCCGATCACAAATGAACTAACTAATGGATACGAAGCATTATTTTCTGCATTACAGGAAACTTTCGTTCATTTCTTAATAAATTCATTCGTTATTCAAGTTTGAGACTTTAAATCTTGGTTATTTGCAATAATTACTATTAAATATAGTTCTTATAAAAAAAAATTTTTATTTATATTATTATTATCATTGATGATTTATGCAAAATAATGTAATAATTTTTATCGTTTTATTTTGGTTGGATATATTTTAAAGTATAAATTTAAAAAAACACTAAACATATAACAATATATCTATAGCTGATGTTTTTAAATTAATGTGTATTTTTAATTTTTAATATTTAATTTAATTTTTTATTAAAATAAAATCTTAATAATGCTTTCAAGAAAATAGCTTATTTTGAAATTTTAGTTTTGATAACGTTAATAATTAATAAGTTCAGTCTTACAAATAAATTTTTATCGAAATTAGTACAATAAAACATATTAAATGTAAATTAAAATTTTAAAGGTAATAAGCTCAAGTAAATAAAATGGAACCATTTACAATTATTTTATGTTGAAATTATAAACTATTGATGATAATTTATAGTTTTAATATAGACCTTTATTTAACATTTAATATTATAGACTACAATATTTAAGTTATTCTTGTTTTTTAACATGCTAGTTTTAATTTTTATTCAGTAAACTTTAAACAGTACAAAAAGTTTTTAAAACCTTTAAAATTTCAAATGTTGCTGCTTAGAACTTCTTGAGAAATAAATCTCCTATTTAAGAAAAATTAATTGTTTTTAATATGCAAAAATTAAGTTAGAAAGTTATTATTCTCCTAATAAATGAAATAATTAATATTAATCAACGAGTTTTTTAATTAATATATTAATCATTTTTCTTATAGAAGTTTTATAAATACAAATAAAATACGAGGTAGTTTCCGAAACAATTTTGAAGATTGTTTATACTCAACTTTAATGCATGAAAATGACACTATTTAACCTATCAATTTGGGCAGACTCGTTTTAATGCTCTTTTAAATTACCAATGGAATAATATATCATATAAAAACTCAACTTGTTTATTTAATTTCATAAATTCTACATTATACAAATTATTTATATTCTACATGCAGTCCATCCTACATTTTAATATCGTGTAAGTAGATTGTTATCTTAAGAAACCTGTTGTGATAGAATAGATTTGAAAATAAATGAATGTATGCGATAAAACTATAATTAAAAACCTGAAAAATTAAAATGTAATCTACTGATTTATAATATTTTGGGGGATTAATTTTTTTCTCATTTTTTTGCTAATATAAACGATTATATAGCATGAACTAAATATTAAGCTATAAGTTTTAGATATTATGAGTTTTGATAAACAAGATGATAACATATCGCGGAGTGAAAATCATTGTTCAGAAGCAGGGCAAAATTATTTATATCAGCTAAACCTATTGTCGAGAGAAATTTTTTAAAATTGGTATGCCGAGTAAGTATACGTTAAACAATTCAAGGCAAGCCACATTGCCCTTTTGATAATGCATAATAACAGTCACGTTAGCTGTGAGGTTGTCAAATAGAGAAAAACTAAATTCTGACAATTTATCACTTGAGCATAGTAGCAGTGGTGTTAGTTTTTTTTTTTTCTTTTTATGCGCTTAAAATGATAAATACTTTAACTAGTGTCATTAAATGCAAATATTAAACAGTAACATTTAGTAAAGATGAATATTAAAATATATGAATATTATTACGGATCCTGATTTTATAATTACATAGTTTACATGGCTCATACACGTTTAAAAACAGGTCTTATAAAATATTAAAAGCTAAATAATAAAAGTTGATGTTGTTCTTTAATAATTTTATTTAATTAATGGGCGAATAAAAACATAAATATCAAAAGTTATTTGTTATTACTTTATATAGAATGCGATAAAACTCGATGAAATTCTTATAAAAGTGATTTGATAATTTCTAGTGAAATTTTCGTAAAATATTATAAGTTTTATAAATTATAAATTTCTTTAGTTTATTTTTTCTATTAAGATCTCTTGGATTGTTCATTAAATTAAACTTTAACAGTTTCTAATTTGCATATATGTAAGCCTATATTAAATATCTTTCATACAAATTAAAAACTAAGGCTATGTATTTTATTATAATGGTTTCTTTATGGAATATTTAAGACTACACTATCAATAATAATTAAATTATCTAATGATATAACTGGATTCCTTGATTTATTTATTTATTTTTTGTTTTATATATTCTCATATCGTCATTTAACGAATGTAATAGGAACGGAAATCTATATCTAGGATATGTTATTTGAAGATAACATTAGCTAATTAAGATAATCATTTATTTTTCTGCGAATAAATTTATTGCATTAGCATCCCGTGTAAGGTGCATCAGCCGAAATCCTTTGGTTAGCTGTTCATAACCAGAGAGAATGAAACGACAAAATATAAAAAGAGAGGAACGCAATGACAAGTCGTGGCATTGAACCCCCTAATCACTTAACGTTTGACGCTTGCCAGTAGAATGCAGCAGACATTAAGACAACGATACATTATCAGGACAGATAAAATCAATGTAATTGCGAGGCTGGCCTCTCTCCTCCCCTTCCTCCGGGAATAGATTCTGTGTCACGTGACAGACTTGTTTATAGAGATCAAAGATGGAATCGACACGAGTTGTTTTGTCCTTTGGGATATCTGATGGTTATGGAAGAAAGAACCTCTAATTCGTATGAATAACATATAACTTTTTATAATAAAGAATTTTGAAAATCTTAGACAAATCTATTATCTGAATTTCATTATAATGAAAAACTAAAATTGTGATTAAATTTTTTATTTAAATTTACCTAAAGCATAAACAGTAGTACGAATTATAGTAAAACAGGCCTATGTATGTTAACAAACAAGCTGTTGGTCCGAAGTGTAAAAGTCGACAATTAAGAAATTTTAAAAACCCGAAACAAAGTTCAAGTTTGTTTAATTTCACATTTTTAAACGGAGATAACGTTAGGTACACTAAAAACTAGTTACATGATACTTCTAGTTAAACATTATAAATTTATAACGTTGTTCGTGGGACAGAAAAAAAAATAAAAGACGACTGAATTTGACGGATTTATCTCGATATTTTTTATTAATAAGATAAAGCCGTGCCTTGAAGATTTTATTAACCAGACCTTATAATCTTAAAAAGTCTTGTATTATGCAATTATTCATATCATATAAATAAAATTTGGTAAATCTCATATAACATTTAATTAATTAGATTAAAGAATAGTTTGAAATACAATTTGAGAAAATCGAACAGTTTTAGTTATTGCATTCTAAAATAACTCAAAAATTGGTGCTGTTTAAAAGAATCAATATTTAAAAATAAGATTTTAATAGGAAAATTAAAGGCTAAACATTTTCTACTGTGTAAGAAGTCAGGAATTTCTAATGGGGTCGATATAGACCTTCTGGGGGGGTCAATGGAATTTTGAAAGGAGTCGATGGAAAAATTAGATACTTATTCTACTTTTTCGAGAATTTTAGATAATTTTCAAATGAGAATAATAACAATTATGTGGGCAATTCATTAACTTATTTAATAATTGACTTGATATATTGCGCAAAATCTTGAGAAATAACAAAAATTTTAAGGAGTTCGATTGAAAAGAATATTTTAACATGGGGTCAAAGCAAGAAAAAGGATGGTAACCCCAGTATAGCCTAAGTCTTTAGTGCTATTTCAAGTATGATGTGAAGATTTATACAATTGGAAATATTTAGTCCGTTTCATATTTATTTTTATATTAATGTTCTTATTAAAGTACTTTTTAATTATTATTTCTTACAAATAATGTCAAATTTTTGGACGAAACTGACGCATTTTTTAAATGAAAATATATTATTACTATTAATAAATTCATTTAAATGTTTTTGTATTAATTAAATATTAATTTAAGTTTTAATGTTGCAAATAACTTTTGACTTTTTATTTTTACAATCCATGTTATTTTATATTCGAATTACGATTTGGGTCTTTATAATAACTCGAATATGTTAAAATTTAAAAAATCTGGTAACACAAAAAGTTATTCCGTATTTAACTTCCTTCTTATTCTGTCAAAACAGATAAATATCAGTTAACAATACTGCTCCGTTTATTTTGTTGAATAAAATCAAGAAATTGGATTTTTCCACAAGTTGTTTTCATTATTTTCCCAGGTTAATCGGTTATTGAGACGTCGTTTTTTTAATCTCTTTTTTCCCATATAAACTTGTTCAACTTTTTTACGTTTCAATATTTAAGATTTGTGTAATAATCGAAAGAAATAAAATATGATGTTAGATAATTGAAATAAATTATATTTGAAGGAGGTTGGTTACAATTTTGCTTTGTTTTCAGATTATCTATTACAAATTAGTAAAATTTTTTCATTCTATTTCTTTGAAAGCTTTCAAAGAAATACAATAAATTATATTTCTGATATAAAATCCTTATAATGTGTCTATTAAAATACAAGAAGTTTCAGATTGCAATTGTCAGAATCATTCAATATCATACTGTTTAAAGAAATACACTTACATTTATAACTCATTTATCTGTTAATAATTACTGTTTTTATTAGTTAAAAAAAATAATTAATTATAAGTCTATTAGTCGATTAAGTTAAATACAGCATTTTATATATTATTTTGTTTATTTCAAAAAACATTATTAATATTCCTATTATGTTTAATAACATTTTATTTGATTTCCTAAATACTAAGTTTTAATGAAGAAATAAGTTAGTTAATAGCCATGCTATTTTAAAATGTTTTTGTTTAATTATCAAAATGATAATTCGTCTCTTTACGCTTCATTCCACTTTAGTATATTCACCTTTATTTAGTTACCAATCAATTTTAAAGAGAGATTTTTTCTTTACCCCGTTAAAAAATGCAAGCATCAGTTATTCTTTAGAAAATCAGTGTCTGAGCCAAAGTGACGCCCTTATGTCGTCTACAAACCGGCTCCTAACCGTAATCTTCACTGATGTTTATTTTAATTGTTTTAATCTCCGTTTCATATCAAAACTGGTCGAATCGAACACGTGCCAGGAAAATTGAGACTCCTTTACATCGTTCCTTGTCACCCTTAAGGGATTTCCTGGTCTCGTTCATATTCACTTTTTTTCCGTAAGAACTCCTCTAAGGAATTGATATTCTGCTCATTTAATGAAGATAGAAGGATATCTACTGATTTATTTAACTTTTAACCTGTCGGATAGGAGATTGTATTGACTCGCATTTTTGCGAATAAAATAATACAGTTCTCGAAGAAACCTAATAATTATCCATAATTATTATTAAATTTGATTTCTGTATAAAAGTTTTGCAAGTCGAAATTCTTCGCGAACGTTCATCCATTTACATCTACGCACCGTACAGGTGTAATATACAGCTTTAACAGTAGATCTATTTCTGATATTTTCTTACTATATATTCAACACAAAACAGTAAGCTATTAACTTCCGAAGATTATTTTAATTGCTTGATTAAACATGTTCTTGATTATATGAAAGATAATGTATCGGGAATTTCAAACGTGTGTAGCCCGCCAGCTATATACAGCCCACAAATCTCTACTTGAAATTTATTTGGATGTTTGGATCTACGTTTCTGGCAGCGTTATGTAAAACTATTCTAAAATAAATCAGCATCTGTTATTAACTAATAAAAGTTTATTAAAAAATTAATCTTTTCTGACTTACATTATATTCGCAATATTGAATATAGCTCTATTTTAATTATTATTTCGCTTAAATAAGGATTTCAAATTGAATATTCGAAGGCCTAATATTAATAGGAAATTAGATGACAAATTTTAAATATTATCTGTAACAATTACGAAAAAGCTTATCAGTTTAACAAATACAAATATTTGATATTCAGGAAGCGAAGGAGAGCAATTTAACTGGCAATGACAAGTTGAATTATTATAAGCCATGTTGGCTATTCAAATATGCATAGAACTGCTTTTCATAAAATGTGAACATACTTTTACTTAGCATATTAAATAAATACACGTTTTATCAATTTTTATTAAATCTAACGACAGTTAAAATCAGTGTTAAATATTTTAAAATAAACTTTTACTTTTCCCTGTGTTTTTTCTTACTTTAATTCATTTTAAAAGAGCTAATTTGGCTGTAAGATTATTTTACTGTTATTTAAAGGTGGTAATTAATTGGTTTCAGAAATCCTTATATAGTAGTTTAATCCGAATTAAGTTGTAATGAAGTTGTTCGAAATACAGTAAAAACTAATTCTTTAAGATCTTGAGGATTAAGAAACTCGATAAGAGAGGACAGAGTAAAGATAAGAAATGAATTAAAAACCATTACCCGTATTTATTTTGAAAAGAAATTGCCTGAATTTAGATTTATTTAATTTTATGTCTTTTGAAAACAAACATCATTTTCTTTATATTTATTATTTAAATGCCTTTTATTTTTAACATACGTAAATAAATTTTTAATGATTTGATATATTTATAATAGATTTAGGCTAAATTTTTAAAGTTTATTTAAACAACATACCATTTTTCTTTTATGATAAGTTCAACATCAGACAAATTATTAAAATATTTTAATTTGGTAAAAAATAACCTTATCATTTTCCTTCACTCGATTGTTGTTGCATGAGAATAANGATCGCGTATGGGAGTTTGCAGCATATCGCACACTTTTCCGGGAATATCTTGGCGCGAAAAAATCACATGTACTGCTTTATATTAATGCCAAGTTTTGACTTATATCAAAATAAATATTTTACTTTCAAAAACGTTAAATATGAATGTTAGATCGACCGTCAAATCTTTTCCGTTTCCGGATCGTCTCGCAAATCGACTTGTAAATTTAGCCTTTCACAATCAGATTATATTTTGAGTTTTCTCAACTTACATTTTTATTTTTGTTGATTTTTCTCGAACAATATAACACCTCTAAATTAAATGATTGTTACAAGTAAAAAAAAATCACTGTTTTATTTTAGCTCAGGTAGTTTATAGAATAATTATATAAAAATATAGCATTCTAAATAAAACATTTAGTAAAATTAAGTTAAGTTTCATTTTGAATTTCGTTAAAAGTAATTTTCTTTAATGTGTTCTTTAGTTCTTAATATTTGATGAAATTTTAAGATGAGACACTTGAAACTGGCTTTCATATAATTTCCATTTTGTAAAATTTTCACGTTAAAGTAGGTCAATAATACAACTTTCTATTACGTTAAACTTAAAAAAATTCTAGACTCTCTCTTACGAAAATGTTCCTCGCGAATAAAACATCAATAAATAAAAGATATATGATTTTAATTTACACCCGTTAATAAAATCCTTATAAACGATACTAAAATATTCACAATTATACAGAAAATCTGCTTTGAAATTGGGTTAATATTATAACAAACATTAATGTAAAACATTATTTAAGACATTTCGATTATTCATTTTCCTACCCTAAAATGGAAGTGTTTGCAGATTGTGCTAATTATATATTGTTAATCATATCCAATTATTTTAAATTAAAAAAGTAAAATTATGGAGACTTATTTAGAATTTTTTTATCGTTTTAATATTAGTGTTATTAAGAATTTCAACAACATTCTGAAAAATATTGTGTAAATTAGTATAGATTTTGTAGTAATTTAAGAAGCCATTTAAGTTATTTCATCAGACGAATTTTTGTTTGTTGTAAGAGTAATCTTTAAGTATGACATTTTAATAATTTAAATAATTATAAAATGTGACGATGCGATTCTACTTGGAAAGGACTCGTCTTCTCCAATCGAAGAGAGTCTCCTTTCATTTTGTTATTTACTTTCGTGATCGGAAGATAATGTAATTATTAATTATAATAAAGATATGGAAAAATTACTTAAAATTTCTTGCACAATATAGGCCTAATCATCAAATTATTATTTGAAAAATTTTCTCATAATTATATTGATTACAACACAAGCGACGAATACGTAACTTATTAGTATTCTGTTATTACAAGTTTGCTTATTTATTAACATAATTTATCTTGCAGAAGTATTACTTACTGGTAAAGATGTTTATAGTAAAAATGTAACTATTTAAAAATAAAATACTCTCTCAATTTGTTTCCAATATAACTTTTTAAAAAAGATATAAATAAAAATCTATACATAAGATTATGAGGGGAGAAAACGTATATTTATTTCAATCATTTAAGTTCTTATGCCGAATAGATTTTTTATCATTTAATTTTATATATATATATAGGCTATATATAAAAAGTTATATCATATATATATATATGATATAACATAATGATATAACATTTGATGATATAACATAATGATATAACATAATGATATAACATTTGATGATATNTATATATATATATGATAAAAAAATGTAGTTCCGAATTTACTGTTAATTACATTTGACTTAAATCGATTCACAGTATTTATGGTTAATTCTATTCGAAGTAATTTAATATTATTTTATTGTTTTGTAATTTTTGTTTAAGTGGTTTAATGATATCGATAATATATCATATTATAAACCGAAAAGAAGAACTCTATGCTGATCTGGGAGTATTTTGACTTTATCAACTTTAAAGTAATTTAAAATTAAATAAATTCGGAGAATATGTTTAAGTTAGATTTAGGTTATTCTTACTCTATCGCTTGTTTTTCTCCCTTTGAAAATGTATTCGGAATAGAAAAATAAGAAATGTACTTGGAAAAGAAGTATTTTTAGTTTAAAATATTTTATACGAATGAATTCATATCCTTTTATGTAGATCTGTTTTAATTTTATGCATGATCCGCTAGTAACTATTTCCCCTTTACTTCCACTCTGTTTATTCTATCATACGCACATTTTTTATGACTCTAAGAAAGAGAAATTTCTCATGAATAATGAATTCACAAAAACTTATAATTGAGAAAGAAAAATGCACTTTTGCTTGATGGTATTAAAAAGGCACATTATTAAAGATAAAAGAGCCGATTCCGACGCGTATTATTTTCGAGATAAATGATAGCGAGGAAAATTCATCAATTTTTTCACTTGATTTGATATCGCCCTATTTTAAAAATGAGAAATTTGTTTGTGAACAAAAGTCCGCCGGTTAAAGCTTTCTTGTGCAGGAAAGAAAAACATCTAAAGAAATGAAGACGTCGAAAGGAAATCTTTCAATAAAGTTAAGAAATTGCACAAAGAGAGAAAATTTAACTAAAAAATTAGAGAATAATGATAAATTAGAAAGTCGGAGTTATTTTTATATACCGGTAGCGTGCCTAGAAAATTCCACTAGGGATCGCGTATGGGAGTTTGCAGCATATCGCACACTTTTCCGGGAATATCTTGGCGCGAAAAAATCACATGTACTGCTTTATATTAATGCCAAGTTTTGACTTATATCAAAATAAATATTTTACTTTCAAAAACGTTAAATATGAATGTTAGATCGACCGTCAAATCTTTTCCGTTTCCGGATCGTCTCGCAAATCGACTTGTAAATTTAGCCTTTCACAATCAGATTATATTTTGAGTTTTCTCAACTTACATTTTTATTTTTGTTGATTTTTCTCGAACAATATAACACCTCTGAATTAAATGATTGTTACAAGTAAAAAAAAAATCACTGTTTTATTTTAGCTCAGGTAGTTTATAGAATAATTATATAAAAATATAGCATTCTAAATAAAACATTTAGTAAAATTAAGTTAAGTTTCATTTTGAATTTCGTTAAAAGTAATTTTCTTTAATGTGTTCTTTAGTTCTTAATATTTGATGAAATTTTAAGATGAGACACTTGAAACTGGCTTTCATATAATTTCCATTTTGTAAAATTTTCACGTTAAAGTAGGTCAATAATACAACTTTATAAAGTTCTAACTAAGAAATAATCATTCAGCGAACATGAAAATTGTCATAATACTCATCAACGNTTGTCTTTAAAAAAATAAGTTGTATTAAAATGAAAGGGAGATATGATGATAAAAGCAAGAATGAAATATGCAATAGGCCTTTACTAAAGAAAACAAATCGTCAACTGACTTTCACTCTTGTTATTTTATTGAATAGAATGGCATTTGTATTGAATTACTTTAATCATAAGTCAATAATTTGAAAAATGAACAGAAAACGATATATATATATATATATTTTTTCTGTTAAACTGACATATAAATTTAATTTAATTATTTATTCAAAAATATGTTCTATTTTGACGTCTTTACTATTATTATTTATTTATTTATATCTATTTTTTAATGTTTTATATAAGTTTGAACAATATTAAATAATCTCATAAAGAAATTTGCTCTATCGTAACAATAATATTACTTGAATATTGTGACATTTTCTTCTATTTTTAACTATACGCAGGTCATCATTGACTACATTTATAGGCCTATAAATAAAATTTGTCACATTTAAATAGTATTTGGTTAACTTTACGTAAAATAGCATCAAATGTTGAATGCCATGTCTTTGCAACAAAACATCGCATTTTCTCTTTGGTGGCTTCGATTGAACTTATTTCTAGATTTAACAATCCTATTGATTTCAGTTTGATTGTCGTTATCTCTAAATTGTTAGAAATTACTATTGTTAATATCGTTTGGCACCGTTCAATAAGTTATTCGCGTATTCGTAAATCATATTTAGACAGAATCAAGAGAATGGTCGTGTTAATACATAATAATTATTCTTTCTATATATGATTATGGTTAACGAATCATTGTTTGTCTAAAATTTCGATTTCTATAGTAAATTACGGTATTTAGATGTGATAAAGGCAAGTTTTTAAATATTAACAATAAGCAATCAAATTCATTCAATCTTCCATCGTGCTTTATATTTTTATTCGTTTCTTTGAAGAACGATTGAGATTCAAAGAATTCCATCATAATTTATTTGGGAATAATAATATTGCTATTCTATTGTTGTAATTAAGTAAAAAGTATAGCATTAGATATTTTTAATCAATCTGATCTTACAAAAATTTAATATTCTTTTAAGTATTTATTTCGTTGATACTTATTACAGTTCACTAAAAACTAATTTTAATAAAAGAATTATTTTCTATTAAATTGCCTATTTAAAATTATAGTATTTCGTGCCTATGGAACCGTCATCAAAAACCTTGAAAATAAAATACAAACCTTTATTTATAATTTTTCCAATAATGATGCTGATTTTATATTTTGATAACATTCTATTAGAGGTATTTACTTCAAATATATTTGATATATTTATACAGATAATCGTTGCTGTTTTGCCTATTTTTAGATCCATAAGAAAATTCTGTGCCTATTCGTAGTTTGAGTAATCATATTCCATTTTCAGTTAATATAGAAGAATATTTTATGTAAGCCTATACATTTCAATTTTTTTACTTTACTTTGTAATTTGGAAAGCTTTCTATTTTTAAGCCATTCTTACGAAACAAAATGTTATTTTATTTAAATTTTTGTTTCTTATTAATTCATGTGTTATAAAAAAATAAGTTATATAGAAGGTTATGAAATTTGGTAAGTTCTAAGTTTATTTTTGACCGATTTCCGCTCATAAATTTTTTTTATATATTTTATTTTAAAAACTGTGCCTTTTTTCAAACTTAGAAAAAGATATTTCCTGAGATACACTCTCTTAAGTATTTGGGTTAATGACATTTGCTTTTCTCATATTTATAAGAATTATTCGAAATTTTCACAGGATTAGTATGAGCTGTTTATCTATTTCCAGCTTTGTCTTATGGTATGAAATCTATAAACTATATAGGTTATAATATACGATTGTGATGGCGAAAAAATATACTATAGGCCTACACTTTAGCTACTGGAATAAAATAATAGTTACTTTATAGTAAATGCATAGTTTATAAGAACCGAATACTTTATTTAAGCAAAAGATATGATTTTAAAAATGATTTTCGAACAGGTTTGGACCATTTTTGTTTACTAATTTAAAAATGNAAAGACCTCTACATTTAAGCACCCATTTTTGTCTTTAAAAAAATAAGTTGTATTAAAATGAAAGGGAGATATGATGATAAAAGCAAGAATGAAATATGCAATAGGCCTTTACTAAAGAAAACAAATCGTCAACTGACTTTCACTCTTGTTATTTTATTTATTTATTATTTAACAGGAACGCTTCCAATTAAATATACATCCATCAAAGAGCATCGTGAAACTATTTATCATATTTCGTAACTGATTACTTTTATGCAATCTTTCATAGGCATTTGTTTAAAGCATTTATTATATAAAACATATTTTCATGGCTTTAGAAGAAAATTTTTAAAATAGAATTTTGCGTTGACATTTTTCTACAAAAACAATTATGCATCTTAAGGATACATAATTGCATCATCCATTAGAACTACATATTGTTATTAAAGTCGAAGTAAATATGTTTTAATTACAATGAGAACTGTATTTATAGTTAATTCGCATTATTCTTAAGGCGTTTAGTAATTAAATGTTTCAATTTATTCGATTATCATTGTTTAACAATTTTCAAAACTTTTATCGTACGAGATTTATTGAGACTGAAACTATTCATTTTTATAAAAAGCGCAATAATTTTTACAGAAATTTAATAAACAAGACAGGTTTTTATAACATAGTAAAATACAAAAAAAAAAAGCTCATTCAGACCTATAAAGAATGATTTAGAAGCATTGAAACAATTGAAAAAGATTTTGTATATTTGTGACACATTCAAAAATTTTAGCTTAGTCTAAAGTAATAATAGTAATTATAATAAAAAATATATAAATATATAAGTTAGTACAGTGAAACCTCCATTAACGGACACTCCTGAATAGTGAATACCTCTATTAACGAACATTTTTACAATCCCCAGATCTTTCAAATCTATTATATTTACCTCTAAATAGTGGACAAACTTCTCGGTCCTGATGGTGTCCGCTATTCTGAGGTTATACTGTATTTTAAATTTGAAATTTCACACGATATAATTAACTTTCTTAAACTTGTTATAGATATTAATATGTTTGCATTTATGTTCCTGGATTTCATCTAAATGTTCTTGTATGATTAAATAATTGAAAATAAGGAAAACGAATTTATATTTAAAATTTAACTGATTAAGATACGAGTTAGACGTATTCTGTGATTCGCGTATCAAAGTTAAACCCTTAAGCAATTTTGTTTGGCACGCAATAGTGTATCTGCTTACAAAATAAAACATGAAATACGGCATAGTTTTTATACAATTGATAAAATTTATTATTTTTTAATTTTTATTTTGAAAATTATTTTCAACTTAGTTAGGAAACATAAAGGTCATTTGTGTTTATCGATAATATAAAAGCTCATAAAGCATAAATTTTTAAATATTACTCAAAATAAGTAATTAATAAATGCAAAGAATCTTTTATAATCAGGGCACAATCCAAATTTGGAATGCTACGAAATCCTCAATTTAAAATAAAATCATTTCCATGTATAGGGATGTAAAAAGTCTCAATTTTTTTAAAAATATTTCTTCTTAAAATTAACAAATCGTATGACAGTTTTGATTAATTGATGGCGTTTGTAAGAAAGGATACTACCAAACAAGTTTTATTTTAACTTCTATAC
This sequence comes from Centruroides sculpturatus, assembly GCF_000671375.1. NCBI lineage: Eukaryota > Metazoa > Arthropoda > Arachnida > Scorpiones > Buthidae > Centruroides > Centruroides sculpturatus. Next base: position 64,189 of record NW_019384794.1, on the reverse strand, counting down.
TAAGAAGACAAATAAACCTATATAAGATAGATATATTCAAAAGTACTAAAATCAATTTTAAAAAATGCTGATTCTATAAATACTGAATTTATTTATTTATTTTAGATATAATAGAAAAAGTCCGATTGAGGTTAAAGATTTCAATCTCCGCGGAACAATAAAACCCGTAACAAATTTACAAAAATTATTTAAGAGATAAAAAGATAAAGTGGAAATAAAAACACCAAAACAATCCCGAAAATGAATATAAATGATTTAAAAATTACAAAGAATGCGTTTACAAGTATTTTTAAATCGTGTAAAATTTTTATGACGTAGGTATTCGAGGTCACTTTATTATTTAATAGAGAGGTTGCAGTCGACGTTTTCATCGCGAAAACGTGTACGTCGAACGTTTAGCGCCGCCTTCCTGTAAAACTAGAAGTTTGACAATGGCGTTTGGAACGTCAGTGGAATCATGCTCGACGTATCAAACGACATTGTCAAACTTCTAGGCTTACAGGAAGGCGGCGCTGAACGTCCGTCGTACACGTTTTCGCTATGTGTAACATATATAAATTAAAAGCTAGCTTTAATAAACTTGCTTTAAATTTTCAAAAATTCCAGTAAATGTTACTTAATATAATTTTTATTTTTCTTACATAACTAATATCTTAGCATCAATTTTTCTTAGTCTTGTTGAATCCATCAAGTCATACAAAGCTCTAATTGGACACAAAAGGCTTGCGGTAAATGGGAAGCCATTCGTTAACCGATCTCGTTTAAATGATTTATTTTTCTTATTGTTATTCCAAGTGCAGGACTAACTCTATTTAATTTTGATAATAAGCAATAATTCATTTATAAAAAGATAATTTTCGAAAGTATAAATAGGATCTATTATTCTTTTGCGTAATCGCTGTCTTAAAAAAAACTCTACATTTATTTAACAAAAATTACCTATAATTTAAACACGAGTCATGAATTAAGATCTTTAAAGGCCTACTGGAATATAGCCTATATTACTTGAAAATTTTCTAATCTACTTAACATAATTAACTAACTAGCTATTTATTTTATGCGTATTTAATAAACTAATTGACGTAATATTCACTTCACAACTCAGTGTTCATTATTGTTAAAGTAGAAATGTTTATATTGTTTCTCTGCCGTTTAAAATAGACTGTAATAAACTATAATTTTATGTAAAATAATTTTTACTTGAAAATTTCAGAAATAGAATTAATAAATTAAACAATTTCACTTTAAAATTTATTTAAGATGAAGTATTTATTTGAAGAACATATTTGAGAATCAGTTGGTTTTCTGGTTTGTTTCTAGCACATTTTTAATGAACTTGTTACGTTTTATTAAGTTTTAATTAATGTTTTATGTAAAATACGAGAGTTAAAGAATTGTTCTAAATGTAAAAATTACTTTATTAATTTTATACCGATGGGACTATAATTTATAAAGCAAAAATGAAAATAAAAATTTAACATTCGTATATAATTAGCATATTAATATCAAAATTCTAATATGTATTAATTACTGCAGACAGAGGTTACAATTTTCAGCAGAAAAGATGAACCTTATATTTAAATTTAAATTTATATAGAATAACATCTAACCTATCCAACAAATTAAATTCAGTTACTAAGTATACTGTTTAAATTAGTACAGTATTTATAAATTCTAACTTTTCATATCAGATTTTACTTTTNTTATACAGGAATTTATTGGAAATTCAACAAGACAGCAATTATAATATATATTTATTTATCATAAATCTCACCATCTTCCTCCACATCAATTGGAAAAAGACAAAAATAAACTTTGTCTATTATTAGTTACTTATTTTATGAGAATTATTCATCTTGAGGAAATAATGATATAACAGACTTTGGATTGAATATTCCTTGACTGTCTTTTAAATTAAAGAAACTCTTCCCAATCAACAAATTGGAATCTCTCGAAATTATAAATGTGCCATAATTTTGATTAATATTATACTCTTATAGTAAGACAAAAGAAGGTTACCATCTAAAAAAGGGTTGAGTCTATTACTTTAAACTGTAAGTTAAAGTTGCTTTTGATTTCCAAACTTATTGTCTTATGGCCTACTTAATAAATTTTTAAAAAATATTTTGAACTGCAATTTGAAAAAATTGTATACCTATAAATTCCCACTGTCATTACCTGTCTTTCCTTACTCTCGAGAACGGAGTTAGATAAATGGAAGAAGAGACCAGAGATTGAAACCTTAAGGGGAGAGGCCCCGATTAACTGTGTACGAACTTCCGATGATAGCCGGAAGTCTCGTTATTTCAAGTCAAAACTTTCCCCTAAAAGCAGTTAATAAATGACTGGCACGACTCTATTGTTAAAGGAAAAGTATGATATATAGGGGCAAGACCCTATAGTATTAACTCGAAATGGAGAGCATATATTTTAAATTAAATTATTTAAAAATATGAAAAATTGCAGCTCGGCATTGTGACGATGTCACAATAACTAATTAATTGTTAAATTTATTGATATTAATAAATATTAAGAACTGATAAATAAAAACAAACAAAAGAATATTCAAAATTTATCATAATTAAGTTAATAAATATTTAAATACGGTAATTTTAAAATATGATTGTTGTTAAAAAGACTCGCATCATTACATGAGATGGTGATACTTGTAACTAGAAATCTTTTTAACATATAAATTAGCCTTTACGAAAATCTGGATTATAACTTAATTTCAAAATAACTCAGAGACTATAATACTAAGTTATATTTACAGTATATAGTATGTCTAAAAACAGTTTCTTAAATACAAAGATTTTTAATAAATAGACTTTCATATACCGAATGAAAATTACTTTTCTAATCAAAAGTACTATAATACAATAAATAACAATATTGTATCGAACTTCTAGTGTAAGTATTAATTTTAAGCATTTTCCTGTTGTCTCTGATTATAATTTTATTTTAATATTGTATTCAATAATTAAAAAAAGTAATTAGTTAACGTTTTAGGTCAGTAATAGCTAGTTAAAATCAGTTAATTTGAATTTTTTTCGAGATAAAATATCATCCCTTATTAATATCAAATTCTCATTACATATTTTTGGAAAATAATTAAAGTAGATTTACATTAACTAAACATGGTTATTTTATATTTCGACTATTGTAAGAACTACTGCTCGAATAGAGCTTTTCATTATAGAATAATTTATCCTATTCTCAAGATTTAATATTGTATTTTATCTGTTTTGTAAATGAATAGCGAAAGAAAAGATAAATATATTTTTAAATATTATTATAACATAAGTAGCATACTTTTAAAACGAAAAACTTTTATATGCGAAACATGACCAAACCAGCTTAAACGCACCAGGTTAGTTTAGTTTACGAAATAAATGGCAATACTATTTCAACTTTTACCGGGAGATTAAAATCGTACAGTTTGGATGTAAAACGTAGATTTTGTCTATTGAGACGATAACTTTATTGAGATTAAGAATCATTTTGTATTGGAAAGTAGTTCTGTTTTCCAGGCTTGACGAGAAAGGCGCTAATTCTCTCGCTCCGTACGTCTAATTGGATGTAAGCAGCACCTCACTTTTCTCATTGACGGAATTATTGGATATCCGATAAATAATGGTTCGCGTTTAAGACAATACATTTCACATACTAACTGAAATATTGAAAAACTAAATCACAGGTGTAGTCAGTTATGCATGCTGGGATAGGCTCAACAAAGAACAATGACGTTGCCCTTGGCCCCGGGCTAATGTCAAGAAACCCATCATCATACATTAGCATCTTGAAGAGACAACAACTGTCTGTTCTTTCGAAATGGTAATATTAGCATTCTATCCTAATAAGATTCGAGCTAGGCAACAATGACAGATATGCTGAAAGAATAATAATAATAAATAATTTAACGCAAAATTAATATTTTGGATAGACAAAGTTATTGCCGTTATAAAAAATCGCCCGTTTTGGTGGATAATTTATATTTTACTATTGTAAAGTTTTTATCCGAGATGAAATAATCATCTCACCGAGGAAAATGATTTATGATGTTTTAGCCCTTCTCTGTAGGCGGGGAAGGGAGAACTGGGAGGCTCGAGGAATTTTTCGGCACCTCAGTACAAACCGGTTGAGACAGAGATTGTCATGTGACTATTACGTGTTCGATACGCAAGGTGGCGTATCTGAATTACTGGTGGTTAGAAAGGGAAAAAAGAAAACCCGGATGAAACTCGGGCGATTGGAAGTAGGGCGAGTCAGCGAGCTAACTACAGTCCTCCACAGTACTTGAGCAGGTGAGTGAAGGAACAGATGTGTGCAATGTGTTTTCAGATTTGTGTTCGAAATTTTTTAAAACATTATTTATGCGAAAATATCAGCTATTTAAACTTTTGGAATTTATAGTCTGCCGCCGTTTTTATAAATCTAAACCGTATCAAATAATTAATTTGCATTTTTATTTTTATACAAATTAAAGAAAATTATAAAAGAAAAACGTCCTTGATAACTATTGTGAAAATAAATTGCAATGAATTAAATTGAACTGATTACCTTCTGCTACAGATTTACTGCTATTTAATAAAAATGCTAAATATTAGGAGAATGTAAAGTTTAGAATGCAGAAGAGTAAAATTTTTAATATTAATTAATTGTCATATTAAATTTACTGCCTTATTGAACTCTTATAGGATTATTTATTAGTCTTTATATTGTCTATATGCGCGGCATAAATTTTTGCTGCTGTAAGTTCTAATTATTTATAGACTAATTGTCAACGTCACAATCATCGCTAATATTTTCCGTTAATAATTTTTTATTCCGATAGATACTAGGAATAAAAAATAATCATAAATATAGAATTATTTTAAAAAGTTATAGTAAAATTTATGACATTAATAATTAATACAAAAGGCCTAAAAATTATAAAGACTTTGTTATTAATAAATGATGATAATGTTTAATTTTTTCAAAAATTATCGAAATAACAATTTAATTTTTTGCAAAAAGTTTTATCATAAAATTTAGAGAATTTATCGTTAATTTTTTAATGTGGGACTACTGTACTCTTTCCGCCCTAAGGCATCGAGGGCCCTAATTTTATTTTTATTTTCAATGCATAATAAGTATAATATTTAATTTATTTAAAAAAAATATTCACGGAATATCTAAATAATAGAAAGCCAATCATTATTATAGTGTAATATGAAGGGTTAAATATCGGTGATACTTAAGCCTCGAAATACAGCAATGTACTGGTTGAATGCTGTAGACCTTCTTAAATATTTATTTAATTTGATAATAAATTAGGAATAGCACTTTATAAATGAGTGAATTAAAATTATTGTTAATTAAACACACATCGGCTAAACTTCAGTTAGCATTTTCAATATATTTTAATCAAAATTAGGTTATACAGCACAATTAGGTACTTGAGATATCCTAATTTTATTGCATTCTACGCTAATCTATAATTATAAGAAGAAATAATATGATAAAGAGAAAACTACCTTGAAAATAAATAGTGCTTAAATCATTAATATATAAAAGATAATAAACTTATTTATTTACAATGATTTCCGACGTTTTTCTTATAATTATTTACCTTGATTATACTAACAACTGAAGTGACTTCTTAATTAAAAACTTTAAACACGGAAAGTTTTTTAAAAAACAAATAAATAAAATTTTAAATATAAACAAACGACCGTTACTTTTAAACCAGTTTATGGATTAAGTTGATCATTATCTATTCGTGAGTTAAAGAATTCTTTAAAATCTAACGTATTGAAGTAGCAATGAAGACTCTGACTAAATACATTATTTCAATAAACTTTTGTGTTGTGAATCTCTTATTGTTTTAGAATTTGACATTTAAAGGAATTTGACATTTAAGATAAATACTGTTATGTTTTCTTATTAGCTATGTACTGTACAGTACTTGTAAATTTTGAATATTTAATTTGAATTGATATCTAATTATAAAATTTAAACCTTTTTCATAACTATAAGTTAATTATTTGTAGTCAAATCATTTTAATTAACTTTTTTAAGTTGATTTCAAGAAATTCAGCGCAATAATTTATCATTAAAAAAAGAAAAAAACAATAGCTACAAATATTTAAAATGGGTCGCAAAGAATAAACTATGAAATATATTAAATGAGAATTGACTTAATTTACGTTAACAGTTTTTTTCGGTAATATAATAAACTATTGATAAATTAAGTAATGTAAATCAAATCGCGTTGTAAATATAATACATTATTTTTATTAGTTATTTTTTTTAAAATTAAGCGTTGCTTTACTGTTTTGCATAAATTAAAAAATTCCTTAAAATTTTATTTTAATCGAAGCGCAACATTATGCTTGAAGAGAGGCATTAAAGACTGTTCATACATATTTGACCTTGAAGCTATTGCCATTGACGAAATGGGTTGCCTGTCGTAATTGCTATTCTCGCCCCTAACACTAAGTCATCCATAAGAACATCACATTTATTAGGATATGGATGACACTTGATTAGTACTCTAAACGTATGTCATACATATCTTAATAAAAGTAATCGTTATAAAATCAAAAGGTCAACAAAATGCCATTATTATTTTTAAATATTAAATTTTGAATAAACTACAAATTAACCTTTAATATGAGTATGGTTTTTATAGGTATAATAAATAGTTTGGCTGTTTTCGNAAAGTATATCTTATATTTAAACCTTACTAATTCTTAAATTTCTTTAAATTAAACCAATATGCTGTAATATAAACTTTAAATTTTAACGAAAATTATTTTGTATTCTTTTAATTTTTGTTTTTTCTTGGTTAATTTTTAATATTTTGTTTTATTTTGTTGTAATGTATTTTACAACATTGACCTTTTAAATATATAAAAGTTTAAAAGTTTTAGATTGTTGTGAATCTGTAAGAAATAAGAATTAATTGTGTAAAACAAGAGGCGAAAGTAATTGCAACAAACGTAGACCTGTGTGAAGTGAATCACAATGATTACATAAATTTATAATTTAAGATTAAATAGCATTTTAAAATTTAACTGTATTAGAATTTTAAATTCGATATTTCTGTTTTGTATTCTTTCACATTTTGAAAGATAAATTATTTGGAATTTATAATTGTACAAAAGTAAACATTTTATTTAAAATAACATGATAAAAATAATAATTGAAATTGTAATTTAAAAACTTTTTATGCTAAATTACATTATATAAAATACTTTTTATATCGACTTAAAGTTAAGGTATATATTTCAAAATCGATAAAATATATATTGTGTATAAACTATATAAGATATAGATAAATGAGCTATATAAAGCATCGTATTGATCAATTTAGTAAGCGAAATGTCTAGCTGCAAAAGAAAAATTGCTCTCGAGAATTGTATTATTGTGAATTTCTAATGGAAAATTCCACAAACGTTAGTTATATAAACTTTCATTCGACATAATATTTCGGTCTCCGAAACGATTCCTAAAGCGAGCGCATTAAATAAATCTGTCAAATAATATTGCAATCCTTCATACGAGATGCTCATTTTGACTATTTATCGATATATCACCTTCAAATAAGATGCCGAAAACTTGGATATTGACTTTTCCCTATTATACAGTTCGCTTTGATTATAGAAATACGTATCGAATGGAAAATTCTTTAAATATGATGTCAAATTTGAAATCAATATGATTCGTCGTTTTTATATAACTTATATAGGTCTACGACCAAACATTTATATATCAGAATTCAGACCGTTTTATATCGGATCTAGAATTTTCTTTATAAAGTTGTGACTAAACTTAAAGAAAATGCGAAGAAGCAATTTCGGATGGAAAAGATGTTGGATATTTAATTTCTAAATTTCTGGAAGGATACGCTGTACTCGTCGTGTGTGCTTTCTGAAAAAGTTCCGAAAATTGATAGTTTTCCAAAATGAGTACTTAATTATTTTCTTTGGAACCAGATATTCATCCATATTTAGCCGTTTTATTTTTGAATTACATGTAGTTTCACTTAAAATAATAGATTTCTGCTGGAATATTTTAAATTTATTTATTTATTTTAGATATAATAGAAAAAGTCCGNTCGAGGGCCCTAATTTTATTTTTATTTTCAATGCATAATAAGTATAATATTTAATTTATTTAAAAAAAATATTCACGGAATATCTAAATAATAGAAAGCCAATCATTATTATAGTGTAATATGAAGGGTTAAATATCGGTGATACTTAAGCCTCGAAATACAGCAATGTACTGGTTGAATGCTGTAGACCTTCTTAAATATTTATTTAATTTGATAATAAATTAGGAATAGCACTTTATAAATGAGTGAATTAAAATTATTGTTAATTAAACACACATCGGCTAAACTTCAGTTAGCATTTTCAATATATTTTAATCAAAATTAGGTTATACAGCACAATTAGGTACTTGAGATATCCTAATTTTATTGCATTCTACGCTAATCTATAATTATAAGAAGAAATAATATGATAAAGAGAAAACTACCTTGAAAATAAATAGTGCTTAAATCATTAATATATAAAAGATAATAAACTTATTTATTTACAATGATTTCCGACGTTTTTCTTATAATTATTTACCTTGATTATACTAACAACTGAAGTGACTTCTTAATTAAAAACTTTAAACACGGAAAGTTTTTTAAAAAACAAATAAATAAAATTTTAAATATAAACAAACGACCGTTACTTTTAAACCAGTTTATGGATTAAGTTGATCATTATCTATTCGTGAGTTAAAGAATTCTTTAAAATCTAACGTATTGAAGTAGCAATGAAGACTCTGACTAAATACATTATTTCAATAAACTTTTGTGTTGTGAATCTCTTATTGTTTTAGAATTTGACATTTAAAGGAATTTGACATTTAAGATAAATACTGTTATGTTTTCTTATTAGCTATGTACTGTACAGTACTTGTAAATTTTGAATATTTAATTTGAATTGATATCTAATTATAAAATTTAAACCTTTTTCATAACTATAAGTTAATTATTTGTAGTCAAATCATTTTAATTAACTTTTTTAAGTTGATTTCAAGAAATTCAGCGCAATAATTTATCATTAAAAAAAGAAAAAAACAATAGCTACAAATATTTAAAATGGGTCGCAAAGAATAAACTATGAAATATATTAAATGAGAATTGACTTAATTTACGTTAACAGTTTTTTTCGGTAATATAATAAACTATTGATAAATTAAGTAATGTAAATCAAATCGCGTTGTAAATATAATACATTATTTTTATTAGTTATTTTTTTTAAAATTAAGCGTTGCTTTACTGTTTTGCATAAATTAAAAAATTCCTTAAAATTTTATTTTAATCGAAGCGCAACATTATGCTTGAAGAGAGGCATTAAAGACTGTTCATACATATTTGACCTTGAAGCTATTGCCATTGACGAAATGGGTTGCCTGTCGTAATTGCTATTCTCGCCCCTAACACTAAGTCATCCATAAGAACATCACATTTATTAGGATATGGATGACACTTGATTAGTACTCTAAACGTATGTCATACATATCTTAATAAAAGTAATCGTTATAAAATCAAAAGGTCAACAAAATGCCATTATTATTTTTAAATATTAAATTTTGAATAAACTACAAATTAACCTTTAATATGAGTATGGTTTTTATAGGTATAATAAATAGTTTGGCTGTTTTCGATACTATTTAGAAGATAACAAAATAAATGCAAAATGCTAAGTTTAATGACATTAATTGCTAATTTTACGACGTTTTAATGTAAAAATCTTCGAGGTTACTTAAGTAATTTAAATTAATATAAATTATTCAAACGTATTCTAATTTTCTCAAAGAACATGCTAGCATTTGAACACTTCTGTTACACAAATGAATTTGTCATCAGATTAAATATTTTATTCGTGTGTTATAACGTAAAGGAGGTCAATTGGTACACAAACATCTATAAAATTATGCAAGAAATTTAGCATTCTACAAATGTTACTATAACTTGAAATATGTTAACTATTCATTTAAGCAAAGATCATTCAATGCTGTCATGTTTGATTGTATTCAATGATGCTAATTGTTAAATAATTGAGTGAACAGAAGCGTTTTATTTCAAACTTTTACTTATTATGAAAAGTTAAAATAAAATAATTCGAAAAGTTATTTAATTTATCAATTAAAAAATTATAATCAAAAAATCGTTACAATTTACATTATCTGTTATAGAAATCTCAGAAATATACGGTTATGTCAAGTTTTTAAATATAACATATATGGAAATGCAGACATTTTAAAAAATTATAGATTAACAAAAAATGACCTTAAATTTATGCTTTTTTTTTTCTGTGATTACAATTTAGAACAATATCTGGGTGGCAAGAAATAGGTTAATCAGTATCTGTCATTTTGTTACACGCGATTTAAAGACCTCTACATTTAAGCACCCATTTTTGTCTTTAAAAAAATAAGTTGTATTAAAATGAAAGGGAGATATGATGATAAAAGCAAGAATGAAATATGCAATAGGCCTTTACTAACGAAAACAAATCGTCAACTGACTTTCACTCTTGTTATTTTATTTATTTATTATTTAACAGGAACGCTTCCAATTAAATATACATCCATCAAAGAGCATCGTGAAACTATTTATCATATTTCGTAACTGATTACTTTTATGCAATCTTTCATAGGCATTTGTTTAAAGCATTTATTATATAAAACATATTTTCATGGCTTTAGAAGAAAATTTTTAAAATAGAATTTTGCGTTGACATTTTTCTACAAAAACAATTATGCATCTTAAGGATACATAATTGCATCATCCATTAGAACTACATATTGTTATTAAAGTCGAAGTAAATATGTTTTAATTACAATGAGAACTGTATTTATAGTTAATTCGCATTATTCTTAAGGCGTTTAGTAATTAAATGTTTCAATTTATTCGATTATCATTGTTTAACAATTTTCAAAACTTTTATCGTACGAGATTTATTGAGACTGAAACTATTCATTTTTATAAAAAGCGCAATAATTTTTACAGAAATTTAATAAACAAGACAGGTTTTTATAACATAGTAAAATACAAAAAAAAAAAGCTCATTCAGACCTATAAAGAATGATTTAGAAGCATTGAAACAATTGAAAAAGATTTTGTATATTTGTGACACATTCAAAAATTTTAGCTTAGTCTAAAGTAATAATAGTAATTATAATAAAAAATATATAAATATATAAGTTAGTACAGTGAAACCTCCATTAACGGACACTCCTGAATAGTGAATACCTCTATTAACGAACATTTTTACAATCCCCAGATCTTTCAAATCTATTATATTTACCTCTAAATAGTGGACAAACTTCTCGGTCCTGATGGTGTCCGCTATTCTGAGGTTATACTGTATTTTAAATTTGAAATTTCACACGATATAATTAACTTTCTTAAACTTGTTATAGATATTAATATGTTTGCATTTATGTTCCTGGATTTCATCTAAATGTTCTTGTATGATTAAATAATTGAAAATAAGGAAAACGAATTTATATTTAAAATTTAACTGATTAAGATACGAGTTAGACGTATTCTGTGATTCGCGTATCAAAGTTAAACCCTTAAGCAATTTTGTTTGGCACGCAATAGTGTATCTGCTTACAAAATAAAACATGAAATACGGCATAGTTTTTATACAATTGATAAAATTTATTATTTTTTAATTTTTATTTTGAAAATTATTTTCAACTTAGTTAGGAAACATAAAGGTCATTTGTGTTTATCGATAATATAAAAGCTCATAAAGCATAAATTTTTAAATATTACTCAAAATAAGTAATTAATAAATGCAAAGAATCTTTTATAATCAGGGCACAATCCAAATTTGGAATGCTACGAAATCCTCAATTTAAAATAAAATCATTTCCATGTATAGGGATGTAAAAAGTCTCAATTTTTTTAAAAATATTTCTTCTTAAAATTAACAAATCGTATGACAGTTTTGATTAATTGATGGCGTTTGTAAGAAAGGATACTACCAAACAAGTTTTATTTTAACTTCTATACTAAGAAGACAAATAAACCTATATAAGATAGATATATTCAAAAGTACTAAAATCAATTTTAAAAAATGCTGATTCTATAAATACTGAATTTATTTATTTATTTTAGATATAATAGAAAAAGTCCGATTGAGGTTAAAGATTTCAATCTCCGCGGAACAATAAAACCCGTAACAAATTTACAAAAATTATTTAAGAGATAAAAAGATAAAGTGGAAATAAAAACACCAAAACAATCCCGAAAATGAATATAAATGATTTAAAAATTACAAAGAATGCGTTTACAAGTATTTTTAAATCGTGTAAAATTTTTATGACGTAGGTATTCGAGGTCACTTTATTATTTAATAGAGAGGTTGCAGTCGACGTTTTCATCGCGAAAACGTGTACGTCGAACGTTTAGCGCCGCCTTCCTGTAAAACTAGAAGTTTGACAATGGCGTTTGGAACGTCAGTGGAATCATGCTCGACGTATCAAACGACATTGTCAAACTTCTAGGCTTACAGGAAGGCGGCGCTGAACGTCCGTCGTACACGTTTTCGCTATGTGTAACATATATAAATTAAAAGCTAGCTTTAATAAACTTGCTTTAAATTTTCAAAAATTCCAGTAAATGTTACTTAATATAATTTTTATTTTTCTTACATAACTAATATCTTAGCATCAATTTTTCTTAGTCTTGTTGAATCCATCAAGTCATACAAAGCTCTAATTGGACACAAAAGGCTTGCGGTAAATGGGAAGCCATTCGTTAACCGATCTCGTTTAAATGATTTATTTTTCTTATTGTTATTCCAAGTGCAGGACTAACTCTATTTAATTTTGATAATAAGCAATAATTCATTTATAAAAAGATAATTTTCGAAAGTATAAATAGGATCTATTATTCTTTTGCGTAATCGCTGTCTTAAAAAAACTCTACATTTATTTAACAAAAATTACCTATAATTTAAACACGAGTCATGAATTAAGATCTTTAAAGGCCTACTGGAATATAGCCTATATTACTTGAAAATTTTCTAATCTACTTAACATAATTAACTAACTAGCTATTTATTTTATGCGTATTTAATAAACTAATTGACGTAATATTCACTTCACAACTCAGTGTTCATTATTGTTAAAGTAGAAATGTTTATATTGTTTCTCTGCCGTTTAAAATAGACTGTAATAAACTATAATTTTATGTAAAATAATTTTTACTTGAAAATTTCAGAAATAGAATTAATAAATTAAACAATTTCACTTTAAAATTTATTTAAGATGAAGTATTTATTTGAAGAACATATTTGAGAATCAGTTGGTTTTCTGGTTTGTTTCTAGCACATTTTTAATGAACTTGTTACGTTTTATTAAGTTTTAATTAATGTTTTATGTAAAATACGAGAGTTAAAGAATTGTTCTAAATGTAAAAATTACTTTATTAATTTTATACCGATGGGACTATAATTTATAAAGCAAAAATGAAAATAAAAATTTAACATTCGTATATAATTAGCATATTAATATCAAAATTCTAATATGTATTAATTACTGCAGACAGAGGTTACAATTTTCAGCAGAAAAGATGAACCTTATATTTAAATTTAAATTTATATAGAATAACATCTAACCTATCCAACAAATTAAATTCAGTTACTAAGTATACTGTTTAAATTAGTACAGTATTTATAAATTCTAACTTTTCATATCAGATTTTACTTTTACTTTTTCTCTGCAATTAATTCATAATATTGTGCTCTAAAAAGTATCTTATATTTAAACCTTACTAATTCTTAAATTTCTTTAAATTAAACCAATATGCTGTAATATAAACTTTAAATTTTAACGAAAATTATTTTGTATTCTTTTAATTTTTGTTTTTTCTTGGTTAATTTTTAATATTTTGTTTTATTTTGTTGTAATGTATTTTACAACATTGACCTTTTAAATATATAAAAGTTTAAAAGTTTTAGATTGTTGTGAATCTGTAAGAAATAAGAATTAATTGTGTAAAACAAGAGGCGAAAGTAATTGCAACAAACGTAGACCTGTGTGAAGTGAATCACAATGATTACATAAATTTATAATTTAAGATTAAATAGCATTTTAAAATTTAACTGTATTAGAATTTTAAATTCGATATTTCTGTTTTGTATTCTTTCACATTTTGAAAGATAAATTATTTGGAATTTATAATTGTACAAAAGTAAACATTTTATTTAAAATAACATGATAAAAATAATAATTGAAATTGTAATTTAAAAACTTTTTATGCTAAATTACATTATATAAAATACTTTTTATATCGACTTAAAGTTAAGGTATATATTTCAAAATCGATAAAATATATATTGTATATAAACTATATAAGATATAGATAAATGAGCTATATAAAGCATCGTATTGATCAATTTAGTAAGCGAAATGTCTAGCTGCAAAAGAAAAATTGCTCTCGAGAATTGTATTATTGTGAATTTCTAATGGAAAATTCCACAAACGTTAGTTATATAAACTTTCATTCGACATAATATTTCGGTCTCCGAAACGATTCCTAAAGCGAGCGCATTAAATAAATCTGTCAAATAATATTGCAATCCTTCATACGAGATGCTCATTTTGACTATTTATCGATATATCACCTTCAAATAAGATGCCGAAAACTTGGATATTGACTTTTCCCTATTATACAGTTCGCTTTGATTATAGAAATACGTATCGAATGGAAAATTCTTTAAATATGATGTCAAATTTGAAATCAATATGATTCGTCGTTTTTATATAACTTATATAGGTCTACGACCAAACATTTATATATCAGAATTCAGACCGTTTTATATCGGATCTAGAATTTTCTTTATAAAGTTGTGACTAAACTTAAAGAAAATGCGAAGAAGCAATTTCGGATGGAAAAGATGTTGGATATTTAATTTCTAAATTTCTGGAAGGATACGCTGTACTCGTCGTGTGTGCTTTCTGAAAAAGTTCCGAAAATTGATAGTTTTCCAAAATGAGTACTTAATTATTTTCTTTGGAACCAGATATTCATCCATATTTAGCCGTTTTATTTTTGAATTACATGTAGTTTCACTTAAAATAATAGATTTCTGCTGGAATATTTTAAATTTATGAAAATAAAAATTTTTCAAAGTAAACTAAATTTTAAGATGTTTTCCTTGTGAAATTATAACATTAAAATTATATATATTATATATATATAGAATATATTAAATAAAATTATATAAATCTGAGTCCACACGTTTTGTTTACTTTTAAATAATGTACTAGGAATAAACTTTATATTTTTTATTCTACGTTAATACAAAACTGCATTTCAGCTGTAAGCTACTTAAATAAACCACATTCTAATCAGAAGAAAGAAATTTATTTTAAAATTTTATTTCTTCTTTCTCTGGTTTTATTTTTTCTTTAGTAAGTGAACAAAATATTTTCCGTGCTGATATTGGTTATGTTCATCAAGCGGAAATTATGTTTTGACAAGTGTTCGAGTATTTTTATATATTTTAGTTAGTATGTTGTCGCATAATCTTATGACGTTCTTTAACATATAGGCTATATATATTAAATCTCGAAGATCGAGTTAAATAAATTGTAACGACGATTTATTTTAACTCTCTTCGAGATTTTTAATAAACGACAAAAATTAATAATTTATCCATAATTTTCCTACTTAAAAGTAACTACAAGAACCGTCTGATAATAATGATATTGAAATATATTAATAAGACAATATATACATATATACGGGACAATACTCGTAGTTCTGTCTGTACAACAGGACTATTCGAATAATTTCAACTTTCATAGAAATTTTGGGAAAACTATTTGCATAGTTTTATTTTTAAGTATGTAGTACTATCGTTATGCGTATAACCTTCTATTCTATGAAAAATGGATGTACTATATTGAAAACTATCTGTTATGTCTATATCTGTTTTGTATCTTTTCTATGTAAAAATACCCAAATTAGACGGGCTATTTGGATAGTCAGAGGAGCAATTTTGATAAATGTAATAAAGCACTGTGCGTAAATGAATTCCATAAAATATGATAGCAATATAATTTTGTTTTTAATGTAGGATAATGATACATACTTTGCAATAATAAAAGATAAACCCTGGAAAGAATTTCATACTCAAAATTTTATAGGTTACTTGCAGCGTCCATATATATATATATATACTGCTTGCGATTTTTTGCACCGACGATTCGTTATACCAAGAGTTACACTTTTGACGTCCAAATCCTTTTTGCCTAAATATTTTATTCTTTTAGAAAGTGTTTTTTTTCCAGTTCTTTACTAAACACTGTAGAATGACCAACAGTTATCACACAAATATTTTGTGAAAAGATCACTTGTTTCCATATTATTGTATTTTTATTTTTCTATCGGCGGTAAAACCTATGAATGGCACTAAAAACGTTTTACTAGATTCCAGTATTGATGTCCTTTTGATCACTGCTTCGATTGTCTTCTTCGTGGATTCCTCGTCCCAATTCAACTGGCCACTTCTTCTTTTATAATGTCTGACCATCTGAAAAAGATCAAAGAATGATATGCTCTTACTATTGTACCTCAGTAAGAAAAAAACTCAAATTCAAACAGCCTTAATTTTAGTTATTCAAATATCCCTATTTTCAATTATTCCTAAATACTCCCATATAGCATTTAAACGTGATGGTGCCATAGTTCTCCCAATACATCGATGGACGTCAATAGCAGTCACGAATGTAGCGTAAAATGGTCAGATTATCATGTCAGAATGCAATTCAATTTTCTTGTTTCTTACAGACTTCAGGTAAACCTTAACGAACATATAAACTTCATAAACTCTGCAGATGAACCCTTTACCTTCCGTACTTTAAATCAATCCAACGAATTATTTGAAGCCACAAAATAAATACAATTCAATATTAAACAGACTGTGTCGCTATCAACGACACTTACAATAAATGCTAAATATTACCTCGCAGCGCATACAGAAGAAAGCTTAGAATAATTCAAAAACTCCCTATTCATATAGCCACGCTGTACCCTAAAACTTATATTAAGTGAAAGAATGAAATGACACAATTTAGCTTAAAATTAATTTGTTTAGACTTTTAAAAAATCCTGTAACGAAGGATTTATATGTTCTCTGTAAGTTTTATGTGATGTGTTAAAAAGAAATACATAAATTAGTCGATATAGCATTTAATTCAACTCAACGTTATTTACGTTAATAAAATATCAATATATCAACTTTATTATTTTCCTAAAGCGATAAATTCTCTCATTGCGATATGAGAAATTTTTATATTGATACGTATTTCTTTTGCAATGCGTGCTTGTTTGCCGAATCAATTTTAAAAGTTGTCGAAAAGTATGAGTTTTATTTTCATTAAATTAATAATAATGACAGAAAATTGGTTTAATGAGATACGTTATCTAACAAATATTATTATTAAATAGAGAGTCGCAATCTGAGAACACAAATGACATGCTTTGTGAAGGTCTATATTTATTAATTGTCATTAGATTGAGTATTGGATTTCTTTCGCTTTTTGATTGAAGGACAGTTTAAAGAAATCAAGGACTCGAATCTTTCATTATTCTATAATCATATAACATTGATATTTTATTTACATTTTTGTCTGTAATGATTTCGAATATTTTTACTGTAATTGGCCTACATAAAGTTTAAAATATTGTGAATATTTTGAAAAATTACCTAATTAATTATGTTTCTTTAAGATTATAAGATTTATCGTTCTCAATTTTTAGAATTCTTCTAAAATATTTTAGTTCCAGTTCTATATTTTAAATATATAATTCTTTTCTTAGCATCTAAAGAATAAATCTTATTAACGATAAAACTAAAGTTACAGAAATAAATTCAGCATTAAAAAATATTGTGAATATGATAAGGTTTTAAGGAATATTAGAGAAATTTAGGATTTATCTTGCTGTTGTTGGTATCGGAAACTTGATATTTACAATATACTATTTTTAAAAGGAGGAAAACAGAATTGTTTAAACTTTAAATATCCTTATTTTAAAACCTTATACTTATATTTAAATATGATTTGTTTTATCTAAATAGTTAAAAATTAATCATCAATAACTTGTTTCATGATTGTATTTGAAATTTTTGCATGTTTAATATTAAAATAAAAATCAAACTGTATTTGTCAAATTTTATTTCTTGTTTAATGAAATTCAAAGACTAATAATTAACTTAGAAGTTGTTCTAGTCGTAGTACAGTATTAAGTTTAATGTTAATAAAAATAAAATATCAAAATATCTGCTGTAGAGCTCACTATTTAATAAATTGAAAGAGCTAAAGATTTAAATGATAACAGAAGAATAATAAGGTAATTAATATTGAATTCATGGTCTGCTCTTCGCTTACATTATTTAACAAACTAGGCGACATTGTTCCGGCAAGCATATATTCTTTGAAAATCTTTAATTATTGTAATCTCCTGTTAAATTGTCTAAACTGTTAAGTAAAGTATTTGATTAAGAATTTAATTATTAGATTATAACTTTTATTTCAAGAATTTTAATGCAATATTCAACTGACATTGTAAATTAACTGTAAACCTTAAAATTTTAATATTTTACAAATTTTATTGTCTGTAAACTACCCGTAAGAATTTCCATTGAAACGAAACAATGTAAATATTCATACTATTAATTTGAATTCATAATCTGATCAATTAGAATCTACTATAACATCACATTTTAATTGTATAGCCTATATATTTATATATATATTTGTAGGTGTGTGGATGTGTGTGTTTGTGTGTGTGTAAACATTAATTTCATAAACAAACAAAAGATTTAATGATTTCTTGCATAAAAGTTTATCATTTTATTCAAAAATGGCGACAGCACGACGTTCCATTTTTACATTCTATGTTGAAATTTTTCAAAATAAAATATTATTCATTTAAGTTAATGAATATTAATCATAAATTTAGTAAAAAACACTTTCATGTTTATTAGAAGAGTTTGAAAAGTTAAATAATTATAATTGTATAGTCGTATTAAAAATATTTACAAGAATGGCTGTATTAAAGTTATATTAAACGGTACGTAAGAATACATCTTATTTTAATATTTATTTTAAAATGCTGTAGGTCCTAACATTTTCTTTCTTTAACACTTTTGTAAGATATCGAATTGAAGATAGCGTAGTTTAAGAATTATTTATAAAGAAATCCAGAAAAATACATGTGAAGACATTTTGTAAATATAATAACTTATATGTTTTAACGAAACTATTTTCAACTTTTCCTTCCTTTTTTAAGAAAATAGTGATTTTTAATGTATATTATCTTCAAAGTATAGGTAAAGCATATTCTATTAATAAAAAGATTATTGAGAAACTCTTTAAAAATAATAAGTATATTTTAAAACTCTAGATAAAATTAAAATTTTGAAATGAAGAGAACAAAATCATTTATATTTTACATTGCAATTATTTGGTAAGAACAGTTAGTTGCATTTTTAAAAATGTATGTTTTTTTATAATAAAACATGTCGGTTAATTAATTGTATTAAGGAATACTTTTTGCACGACATGCAGTAACTTAAGAGTTTAAATACACTTCCACATCATTCATTAAGAATTAAAGTAACCAGATTAAAATATCTATTAATAAATGGTTTTAATGTTTCTAAAAAAACAACTCAAATAAGATTTATCAATATAATCAGAATGATTTATTTACTTGTCAATCGAAAGTTAAGTCTTGTCAAAATTTATCGAAGACACGACATCTTTATCAATCAGTTTAAAAATCTTGCTTTTTGAGTTTATATATTTAAGTCCATTCCGTTAAAATATGCCTATATTTTACGTTAATTATTAGGCTAATTGTATAATATTTTACATCTTAATTTAATACGGTATTAAAACTAATGTGGTAATAATGTAAAATAATTTCTTGTTTAAAAAGTTTACGTAATGTATTCTTAATTAACAAAAAAGCTAAATTTATTTTCGATAACAGCGAGTATTCTTTTGAATGGCAACCTGAAGTATTATTGAAAATTATCCTGTTATTGCAAAATTCTTTCAAGAAAATAAGTATAAGACATTTGTAATTTACTTCTAAATAATTTTTAATTATAAATTTTCAGTAATAAAATTTGAACTTAATGTATTTTAGATGTTAGATATATTTAGAACTTAAATTTTAAAAAGTAATTATTGTATGCAACTTAAATTGACAACCTGACGTAATTTGATACAGTATTAATTTTGAAAAGAAGTGCTGTATTTTTTAATACGAGCTCTTACTACATTTGGCCTTACTGTACTGTACGTTAAAATATGTTATTAGCTTTAAATTAAAAATTTATCTTTCAGAATAGTAAAATATTTTAAAATGAACTAAGTAATAAAGCACAGACATATAAAATATATGTTTGTACGTTTTTATTAAATTAACGTTTTCACAGAATAATTCTTTAATGTTTGCGTTTATTTCAGTTTTTATATTAAATTTAAACAAATCCAAAAATGTACTATAATTGGATCTTTCACTAATAAATTGAAAAAATGTTTCTGTTAAATTTAATTTTCTTAAAATTAATAATGTATATTATAGTAGGTCACAATTACAGTATTTTTTAAATCAATCCTTACGATAATGTAATTAAAATAGCCTATTTAATTAACCATAACAAACCCTCATAATGAAATAAATCAAAATATTCATTTAAAAAATGTTAATTAGGCCTACTTTATTATTTAATTCGAAGTAACGTGTTAATAACAGGAAAAAAACTGAGTTTACATAAGTTAAATGGCCCGTGTAAACTAAAATATTAACGTAGTTAAACTTCATAATAAAAAATAATTAAAATTTAAAATATATCGGATTTTAAATAACACAAAGCATATTACTCAGTATATTCAGTAGCTACTTTTATTCAAATAATTGTAATTCGTAAATTCATTTTAATAAATAATTTATGACAGGTATTTGTAGGCTTAATTGCAACATAACTAAAAGATATTTATAATGACCCGTAAAACTTTAGCATTTATTTTTGCAGAGAAAAAGAACAAAACATAATTATCGAGTTCTTTAAATATACATAATTAGACATTTATAAAACTGTTATCTAGTGAATAACTCGGAACAGCTTCCCTCGGAGTAGATCAATTATTAACATTTTCTTTAAGTATTCGGAAAAACAACAAGGTTTCTTCAAGAATGTAGATTGATTACCCAAACGACAGATCGCGAGAAAAAGATATGTAAAACAGAGTCGTTACTTGATAGCATGCAATCATCAGTCGACTTTAGTGATATGACGTATGTCTTGTCAGTAAGCAGGTAATTATAGTGACTATGTTCGGGGTTGGATGGCGTTGAAGCGTAACCGGAAGAACCTGTCTCAAAACAGAAGATTGTTTCAATGGATTTTGTAGTTAAAATTATTTACAGTAGTCTATAGCCTACTAAATATCTTTACTTATGTCGTAGCCCGAAGATAAACGTTAAAATATATTTTGTTTTTATTTTTATAGATTTTATATATTGTTTCTAATCATTAGTTGCATTTATTTATTATGATTTGTTTCGTTGACTTTACGTAAAATATTCGATAATTTATTTTACTACTTCAAAGCATCTGGTAAATAAACATAAATTTATATTAATCATCCATCTTTGCTTAATTTCAATTTTTTTAATTGCAATTTTAATATATATATTCTATTTTTTTGCATTTATAAATATCCATTATTTTAAATACAATACGTCCATAATATATCCCAAATAAATTATTTGTTTTTGAAGCATTGTCTTCGCAGTAATTCTTATTACTTATTACATTGTCGAGAGAGAAAGACAGAGCACATATTTCATTTAAAAAAATATTTTACAACATATAAGTTACACAGTAATCTGAATATTCAGTATGTCCAAGTTATATTTGTAATCTAATTTATTGAAACTTGTTTAAATATAATTTCAAAATTTGAATTAGTTTTTCTTCAGAAATTAACACAGAGAGATGTTTTTATTATTTAAAAACATCTCTCTGTGTTAATTTATGTATACCATATTTGAATAAGTCAGATACCGTGAGGCACTAATATAGAATAAAATAATGGCTTAGACTATTATTGTTTTTATTCAATACAATTAATTGTTTTTATTTTTATATCTCAACTAAATGTCCGAAATTTGTTTAATCGATATCAAAATTAAATAAAAATGCGTTTAATTTAAAATCTTACGCTATCCATATCTAAAAATGCAATTATTTAAAATGCTTGTTAACATAATGTTTTTTTTTATTAAAATACGCTTGAAAAAGAACCAAATTTTTTGTTTTATTATTAAAAAACATTAATTATATATAAAAGAATTAATTTATTTGGTATCCATATCTAAGTTTTTGATCTAAGCAATAGCATATGATTTAATGGTTATGATATTTCGTTACGTCTTAATTATGTAGATTATTATAATACTTAAATATGCATTACATTTCTAGATTTAATGCATTTAAATGTTTAAAATAATTTTAATAAAATATAGCTTTTATTATAAGAAAAACTAGCACTGGATATACTACATCAATATAATAGTAAATTCCGAATTAATTAAGTCTATTAATAGGAAAGTTTGTTTTAGCAGACGACGTTAACAATTTTTTATTTTTTTATTTTTAATATCAGCATAGTTCTTTCATCATTATAAAATTCTATCAATTTTGAAATAAACGCTTTTCGATATTATAATTTTATACGTACAGTGCAATATAAATTTAGTTAATTTTTTCTATTACAGATCACCGTAAAACTAGTACAGTAGAGAGTCGATTATCCGAATCTATTGGGGACTAGAGTTGTTCGGAAGATCGACGTTTCGGATAACCGATTATATACGAAAAAATATATTAATTTATCCCATCTTGACATTTTTCTCCGTTGCGTGTCGCTTCTCGTTGAATTTTTGTCGATGTTAAGCCTAACGAAGACTATTGTATCATTAAAAATTATTTTTTTTTTATTTTGTACGAACAAAATAAATATATTGAAAAATATAAAAACAATAAAAAATTAATACTTCAGATGTAATTTAGTATCAAAAACGTAAAATATTTGAGTAGCCCAAGACATAGCCAAAGATTGCAGCGCCACAGCACTGGCGAAAATTTAAATTTGCCGACTGGAATTCTTTCGGATGATTGGCTTTCGGATAATCGACGCTCTACTGTATTTCATCATAAATTTCTGATATCCATAAAAATATCCAAGTTTATCAAAATTTATCCATCTTATGAAAAGAAATATATGATATTTCGTCATCAAATTACATCAAATTCCCCTTTAATTGTATATTTTAATTGTGGAATTCTAGAAATTGCTATTGATTACAATAACTAAAATATAAAAGCAACTTGAAAAATTTAGAATTTAGCATTAAAATTTTGATGATTTGTCTTCGTTTTTCTTTTCTTTTTTAATATAAGCTATAGAGAAAAGTTATTCGTCTAAAAATGCTACGTTAATTTTGAAAAAAAAAATTGGAATTAATATAAAATTAGTAGTGCGAAGATTTTATATTAAATCTATCAAAATATCATACCTTAGTCTAACCATTCTAATTAAGCTGTAAGTAATGTGATTTCCAGTTTTACTATTTTTTGAATTATCAATAGTACTGTACTGTACTGTACATAAGCGAAAGTGTACAGTAGAAATCAAAATTTAGTGATATCATCTCGCGGATTAAGATATTAGTCGAGTATTGCTGTAAATTAAATTAAATTTATAATTTCAATTGTTTTTAATGAGGAATAACAAATAATAAAGAATTGTTCTTTTTCTTTTTATTTAATTCTATAAAAATTTAAAACTAAATTTTAAAATTCTATAATCTTTAATTGTATAGCCTATGTCGCAACATTCATATTACAAGAAAGGGCTACATAAATTTTCACATTTTAACATGAAATAAACGATTTATCGTAAAATTTTCAGTAAAAATATAAAATTGTTTAACTATAAGATAATCGCCATATTTTCATATTCTTCGAAGGACAAAAGAAATAACGAATTATGAATATTAATTTGAAATTTATTCAATTTAAAAAATATTTTAATAATAATTATTATTATTTCCAAGCAATGTTTTCCTAATGATGTCGGGAAAATAGATTATATGATTACAGGACACTCAAAAAGTTTCTAAATTAGCGAAAATAATTCTATAAATCGATACGTGTAGATCTGCGTGTAAATTCTATTACAGAAGTGATATTATTCATATTTGAATTCGTATCAAGTACTCGATTACATTAATAAAATTAAATGTGTTGCTGATAAATTTAGCGAATAATGTATCTTAACAGAAAAAAAGTTAAGTTGTATTATCAAAATATGCTTATATTTAACATATTCTTACCATATAGGGAGGAGAGAGAAGATGGCCTCATCTGGTAACTTTTGCCTGAGGAGAGTTATCCGATGAGGCCACTTTTTCTTTTCTTTTTTTTTTGTATAAGAATTAAACATTTTTAAAGTTCAAGAGAGTTTGTCTATACTTACCAATTTAATAAAAACCAATTTATTAACATTTAATGCACAATTAAACAATTCTTAATTCAAATTATTTGCAAACCATTTCCGTCTCAGAATGTTCTCTAAAACGCACGATCCCGTCTTTTATTAAGAAATAAGGAAAATTATTTAATATAAATTTGGGTAAATTTTGTTTCTTTATAAGCTGAAAGCTTTCTTTTTAACATAAACTACAGAATGAAAGTTTCAATGTTTTATTTCTTTCTTTAAGAATGCATATTTATTAGAAACTGAAATAATTAAATACTATATTATGAATAAGCAAACTATCAATTTAAATGCTAAACATTAATTATTTTCTAATCTTGAATTAAAATACAATTAAAATATTACCACACTGTTTGATTCTGGATATCTATTTTATAAAATGCTATAAATTAGCCGAAGACATTTTCGTAAAAAAAATTATCTGTGTTTTGTATGTAAACACGATTCAATAGCAATAATGTTATTTTGCTTTTTGGAAATTATCAGAGATAAGAACAACTTAACAATTAGAATAAAATCGCTGCGCAAA
This sequence comes from Centruroides sculpturatus, assembly GCF_000671375.1. Taxonomy (NCBI): domain Eukaryota; kingdom Metazoa; phylum Arthropoda; class Arachnida; order Scorpiones; family Buthidae; genus Centruroides; species Centruroides sculpturatus. The sequence continues at coordinate 39,006 of NW_019384794.1, read as the reverse complement.
CGAGCCGCATGAAGTAAGATCGTTCATTAGAATAGCTAGCCTATCGTATAGTTTTGATTGCCACTCCCTATTGTGTGTAGTTGTATACATATAACAAGCCACATTGGCGTATCGACCTAGAAATACTCGTTTTGCAACCCAATAAATGCTTAGCTAATTATTTTGTTGTTCTCTTTTTTTTTCTTATAGGTAAGTGATCGTTGTAATCCTGTTATTTCAATGACCTGAAATTTTAAAACGTTTTTGGGATTGATATTGCTGAAGGTAAGTAGTCTTATCAAGGACTTTAACTAGTAGGCTAATGTTTAAAAAATAAATTAGTCTTAAGTTAAACATAAAACCGTATCGAAATATTCTTAATTAATATTCTATACGTTAATTTTACAATTCGTTTTCGGAAAACTTTCGGCGTTTATTAAATATAGNTCTTTCATTATTCTATAATCATATAACATTGATATTTTATTTACATTTTTGTCTGTAATGATTTCGAATATTTTTACTGTAATTGGCCTACATAAAGTTTAAAATATTGTGAATATTTTGAAAAATTACCTAATTAATTATGTTTCTTTAAGATTATAAGATTTATCGTTCTCAATTTTTAGAATTCTTCTAAAATATTTTAGTTCCAGTTCTATATTTTAAATATATAATTCTTTTCTTAGCATCTAAAGAATAAATCTTATTAACGATAAAACTAAAGTTACAGAAATAAATTCAGCATTAAAAAATATTGTGAATATGATAAGGTTTTAAGGAATATTAGAGAAATTTAGGATTTATCTTGCTGTTGTTGGTATCGGAAACTTGATATTTACAATATACTATTTTTAAAAGGAGGAAAACAGAATTGTTTAAACTTTAAATATCCTTATTTTAAAACCTTATACTTATATTTAAATATGATTTGTTTTATCTAAATAGTTAAAAATTAATCATCAATAACTTGTTTCATGATTGTATTTGAAATTTTTGCATGTTTAATATTAAAATAAAAATCAAACTGTATTTGTCAAATTTTATTTCTTGTTTAATGAAATTCAAAGACTAATAATTAACTTAGAAATTGTTCTAGTCGTAGTACAGTATTAAGTTTAATGTTAATAAAAATAAAATATCAAAATATCTGCTGTAGAGCTCACTATTTAATAAATTGAAAGAGCTAAAGATTTAAATGATAACAGAAGAATAATAAGGTAATTAATATTGAATTCATGGTCTGCTCTTCGCTTACATTATTTAACAAACTAGGCGACATTGTTCCGGCAAGCATATATTCTTTGAAAATCTTTAATTATTGTAATCTCCTGTTAAATTGTCTAAACTGTTAAGTAAAGTATTTAATTAAGAATTTAATTATTAGATTATAACTTTTATTTCAAGAATTTTAATGCAATATTCAACTGACATTGTAAATTAACTGTAAACCTTAAAATTTTAATATTTTACAAATTTTATTGTCTGTAAACTACCCGTAAGAATTTCCATTGAAACGAAACAATGTAAATATTCATACTATTAATTTGAATTCATAATCTGATCAATTAGAATCTACTATAACATCACATTTTAATTGTATAGCCTATATATTTATATATATATTTGTAGGTGTGTGGATGTGTGTGTTTGTGTGTGTGTAAACATTAATTTCATAAACAAACAAAAGATTTAATGATTTCTTGCATAAAAGTTTATCATTTTATTCAAAAATGGCGACAGCACGACGTTCCATTTTTACATTCTATGTTGAAATTTTTCAAAATAAAATATTATTCATTTAAGTTAATGAATATTAATCATAAATTTAGTAAAAAACACTTTCATGTTTATTAGAAGAGTTTGAAAAGTTAAATAATTATAATTGTATAGTCGTATTAAAAATATTTACAAGAATGGCTGTATTAAAGTTATATTAAACGGTACGTAAGAATACATCTTATTTTAATATTTATTTTAAAATGCTGTAGGTCCTAACATTTTCTTTCTTTAACACTTTTGTAAGATATCGAATTGAAGATAGCGTAGTTTAAGAATTATTTATAAAGAAATCCAGAAAAATACATGTGAAGACATTTTGTAAATATAATAACTTATATGTTTTAACGAAACTATTTTCAACTTTTCCTTCCTTTTTTAAGAAAATAGTGATTTTTAATGTATATTATCTTCAAAGTATAGGTAAAGCATATTCTATTAATAAAAAGATTATTGAGAAACTCTTTAAAAATAATAAGTATATTTTAAAACTCTAGATAAAATTAAAATTTTGAAATGAAGAGAACAAAATCATTTATATTTTACATTGCAATTATTTGGTAAGAACAGTTAGTTGCATTTTTAAAAATGTATGTTTTTTTATAATAAAACATGTCGGTTAATTAATTGTATTAAGGAATACTTTTTGCACGACATGCAGTAACTTAAGAGTTTAAATACACTTCCACATCATTCATTAAGAATTAAAGTAACCAGATTAAAATATCTATTAATAAATGGTTTTAATGTTTCTAAAAAAACAACTCAAATAAGATTTATCAATATAATCAGAATGATTTATTTACTTGTCAATCGAAAGTTAAGTCTTGTCAAAATTTATCGAAGACACGACATCTTTATCAATCAGTTTAAAAATCTTGCTTTTTGAGTTTATATATTTAAGTCCATTCCGTTAAAATATGCCTATATTTTACGTTAATTATTAGGCTAATTGTATAATATTTTACATCTTAATTTAATACGGTATTAAAACTAATGTGGTAATAATGTAAAATAATTTCTTGTTTAAAAAGTTTACGTAATGTATTCTTAATTAACAAAAAAGCTAAATTTATTTTCGATAACAGCGAGTATTCTTTTGAATGGCAACCTGAAGTATTATTGAAAATTATCCTGTTATTGCAAAATTCTTTCAAGAAAATAAGTATAAGACATTTGTAATTTACTTCTAAATAATTTTTAATTATAAATTTTCAGTAATAAAATTTGAACTTAATGTATTTTAGATGTTAGATATATTTAGAACTTAAATTTTAAAAAGTAATTATTGTATGCAACTTAAATTGACAACCTGACGTAATTTGATACAGTATTAATTTTGAAAAGAAGTGCTGTATTTTTTAATACGAGCTCTTACTACATTTGGCCTTACTGTACTGTACGTTAAAATATGTTATTAGCTTTAAATTAAAAATTTATCTTTCAGAATAGTAAAATATTTTAAAATGAACTAAGTAATAAAGCACAGACATATAAAATATATGTTTGTACGTTTTTATTAAATTAACGTTTTCACAGAATAATTCTTTAATGTTTGCGTTTATTTCAGTTTTTATATTAAATTTAATACAAGATGGCAGTGTAACTGCCAACCTCTAGTCAAATTAATTCATTTTTAATATTTAATTAATTAAGTCGCGTTCAATTACAATAATCAAAGAAAACTTTACAGTTATCAAATTTAATAGGACTTCAAAGAACTTTTCAAAGCAAATTCACACTGTAACCAAAAGCATCAAAGAACAATTCATAATATATTATTATTTATAAGACATAATGATTTTAAATTTATATTCATCTTATTTATTACTTGTGCATTCAATATTTCCTCATACTTAAGCGCATTGAGCTCTGTACAAATAGTTTTCTTGTTATGTAACGAATCTCCGAACTGCAGGAAGCCAATTATTTTTCGGTAAGATGCCACTTCCTTCTCTATTTAACCTTGAAATATATGTGATCAAATTTTTTCAAACAATTTATTTCTTTTTCTTTCATATTCGATAAGCACACTTTTGCTTTGTTTGCATCGGAAAGTTTTACGCAAGTTATCATCAACAATCCAAATTTTGTACGTAGAAATGTACAAAAATCTTAAAAGAAAGCAAAAAAATGTAAATATTCGAAAGTAATCTTTACAATTTATTAAAATATATATAATTAGCGTTAACTTTTTTAATCTATAAAGTTTTTATAATTGTTCTAAGTTATGTATGGATATTTATAAGCTAAAAGTTTAGGAAAGATAAACTCTGCACTAAGATGTGATATATAAATATTTGTTAATTATATCTTTTAAAAAATTTCGACATTTATTCAAAGATTTAAATTAATTAACATAATATAACATCTTACAACTTTTGCGTAAGAAATTAAACACGGAGTTAATCACGCTTATTTCGATGATTAATGCGATAAGATATTAATGTAATTTAGATTCGTTAATTTTCAAAATTTTGGAATGGTTTTTGGATGTGATAATCACACCAAATGATATCCATGATTAAATTTCTCATCATTAGCGCCATCCAGGGATAATTGTATTAACTACTTTACAAACATTATTTTGAACCATCAATTATCGTTATTCATTATCCGAAGTTAATAGAAGTCATTACCTAAATTTATCTGCATCCATAAACAATATTTATATTCAAACATTTAATATTTATCTTTCTTTCAGATTTTATCACCTGTAATTGATTTTTGATCATTTTGATATTCGGTATTAATGAATAAGTCTTATTTTTAAGATTTCATTCATTAATTAGTTATTTAAAGATCTAATTTAATGCAAATAATGGATAAAATTCATTCAGTTACACATTTATTAATTCATTAAAATCTTTTTAAAGTGAATTCAATGATTAAGACAAATTTTAAATATGTTTACGTCGAAAATCTGTTTATAATATTTCGACAATTTTTACAAATTCGAAAAATTTTATATGTATTTTAAGTTATAAAATAGAAATATTGTATACGTAAATTAATAATAAGTAGGATTAATGAAAAAAAGGTTATGGTTATATAGGCTTAAAACGCGATTGCAAAATCGTTGCTTATAAACCAGTAGGACGTAAACTACTGGTTTAACATAATTCACACAGGAATAAAGACATTGCACAAAAACCCACAATTGTTATTTATTCGTTGTCTAAGTCAATGTTGTAGCTATTTACTAGTGTTATAATCAAATTTATTTTATGTCGCGAGCATATATCATCCGGTTTACTTCGAAACCCTATTTGAGTTACTGTACCACAATTTGAAAACGTAAAAATTTTTCACAGTATTTTTTGATCGAGGTAATATATCGGGGTTAAGTCTATATATAAAAAGTGAATATATAGGAAACACTCTTTGGATTTTTATTTTTCGTTTAGCATAAGTTGTATTTCTTACTTGTAGGAAGGAATGTGGCCAAAAATTACGAAACGAAAGTGTTCCCAAACCGGTTTTTGGCATCTCGACGGGTTCCGGTCTTAACCATTCCCCGCGTATCGTTTACATATAAAAGTTGTTGCTATTTATTGGAGAAGCAGTCATTTCAATATTTTACCGCACGTAAATTATATTCGTAACTCTTTATACAGCCATTTAAAAAAAAAAAAAAGGTGATATCTATCAATGTTGTATCGCGAGAGTCATCGCGACGCTCACCTGTCATACATATCACACTATACGATAGTCTGAGTTTTTAAAATTCCAACGTGTCAAAATATTACGGAATCGGTTTTTAGCAAAAGCTACTTTTGTCATGTTTAAGAATCTATACTGATAAGCGAATTGTAGAAAGACTTAAAAAAAGAGAATTTGGTTTAAATTTAATGTACTGTAATTTTCAAAATTCTATTTTTGAAAAGCTTAAGACAGTTAAATATACCCTTTCTTCAAAAAGAGGCCTCTTTTTCTTCCTTAAAAAAGGAGATTCGAGTAAAAAGATTCTTAATTAGCTTATTTTGAAACTTCTTTTACGAAACTGGCTTATAGTCTAGAGGTATGTTTATAAATAATAAATCAGCTTATAAATTGTTTACATTTATACATATACAAAATACGTTTTTAAAATTTTATATGAATTTCTTTTATATAAAAATAATGTTTTGTATTGTTTACATTATTTATATAAGTTATTATTATTCAATCATTTTGAGCATTGTTAGTAATTTGTTAGTAATTTTTTATATCTAACGCGTTTATAGACTGATCTTTTTATACTTTAAATTATTCATATTTGTAATATATTTACTTTATTTTTAAGAAATTTGTTAAAAGTATTAATTTTATTTGTGTTTTATGTTAGTATAATATGCAAAATTATAAAACAAATGAAATTTTATTACTATTTCCTTATTATCATCATGCAAAAAGAGATGTTTTTTATACGAAACGAAAAAATAGGCAACTTTAAAACGCAAATTTAACCTATTTTTTCATTTATATAAAATAGTTAATTACAATTAAACATGTTTTTTATATTATCTAAGAAACGGTAATATGATATGAATAGGCCTATTTTTGAATTAGTTTTGCATATTTTAATTAAATTAATTTTATATTATTACACAAAATTTTAATTTAATCAAACGAAGCGCTATTCTTATACGTTGCATTTTCCTTTGTCTCAAAATAATGTTTAGGATGTTCTCGAGAATGTTTTTGTTACAGACGCGTGCATCTCTTTGAAACTTCCTATTGTGAAGACTGTAGCAAAGTAAACGGACCGGTTGGGTCTTCAATCCAATCAACGGCAAAAGGACCTACTCCCTCTTATCTACTTGCCTATGTCTACATTAAGCCCTAAGGTTGCGCCTAAGGATATCCATAAGGTCGGATACCTGATTTTTATCACGACTAGCCATCTTCGACCCGCCAGGGATCCAAACAGGGAATGTGTGTTCTTTGTCATTGTAATCGGGACTTTTCGGAGGGGGCTCCTGAACAGGGAAAATGCTTCTGGCTTGTTAAATCTATGTTTTGTTTCTTTTGTTTTTTAAAGTCAGACTGCTGATAGACGAAACAATATTTTAAAACTTATTTCAAACATTTTACGTTTGACTATTTTATCGATTTCACTTCCATTGCTTTTCAAATGACTTATCCTTAATACTTATAAATATCATCCTTTCTGCTGGTTAGTTTCAAGACGGGATCATCTACCTGTTAATTAAGTGATCAGTGATGTTTGAAATTCAGAAACAAGTTTATATTTCATCGGACGAAAATGCGGTAGAATTCTCATTTATTGGATTAAGTAATTTAATAAATTGATTTAATAACATTTAGTCAAAATTTGAAAATATTTTTAAAAGCACGCTATTTATCCTAATAAAGTAGTTAATTTTAGAGCTAAAATGAAAATCATACATGAACACACGACATAACTCAAATCGTGTAGGCACGGTAACTGCTATTTTGAATAAACTTATTTATATTTCTAACATGATTAGAAATGAATAAATATGATTATAGATATAATGATTTACTGGCTTGCTTAAAGTTTTAATATTTTAATTCATTATTTTGTTTATAATTTCATTTTTAAAATGTTTGGACTAGTTTTGTAGAGTTTTCTATATTTACTAATTAATTATTTTAAATTGTCGACTATTATTTTAAAGTTATCCCTGAAGATCTGTTATTAATAACTCAAATAATACATTAATATCCTTTCAAAGTGCCAAATATAATTCAAGACACGAGTGGATGAAGATGTTATGTTACAAAATCAAAGTTTTGAGTGAATTGATATTCAAGTTTTTATTACGTTATTATTTCGGTGTAAATATATCCATGAAGTATCAAAGAATATTACAGTATCATTTAATTTCTGCAATCTTTGATGATGGTACAGTACGTGAGACGTGAGAGACGAATATGTTACACTTTTATGCAGGGCAATCGGGTAATATAACACTTTCATCCAATCGCGCCTTTAATTTATGTCGAATAGGTAGAACTTTGAAGCCATAGTCAAAAATATATAAAATTTCTGATCATTTTCATTTATTCATTTGTCTAAAACAGAGAATAAATAAAATTTGAAGGCTTGATTTAATTAAGACTACGTAATTCTCAATATTTGAGAAGACTCTCTATATAGATAGACAATGCTTTATGTTTTTAATGGCTCGTATTATTTAAACTAACTCTATAATTCTATAACAATTCTATGACTATTTAGCCGCTATAATCAGCTGTCGATGCTGATAATCGACTTTTTCTTATTGTCTAACGGTTCTTATTCATTTATAATCCATTTTAAAAATGTAAATAGAGATTTAAATGCAAAAATATTCTCACTGAGATCCATTATCCAAATATGTTGTTTTCTGATAGATAATTATATATAATAGTTCATTCTGGATCATCCAATTTTTCTATACATTTGAAATATTCGATTCGATAAAAGTTACTTTTTAATATTAATCCTCATAATTCGTATCTATATATTATATTAATAACAGATATCTATATGTTTTGAAAACAATAAATTGTAATTAGCAGTCATGAAAATTTAATTTTAAATGAATTGAAATTTAAAATCTAATATATTTACATTTTACACAAATGTATTATATATAACTTACTTGAATATACTTTTATGTTTTCTTTGGAATTTCAAAAAAAAATATGTTTTTGAGATAGTTTTCTGTGAAAGGTGTAGTCTATATTTAAAGAAATTAATTTTATTATTTTTTATGTTAAATTATTAAATTATTTGTTTTAATTCTATTTATTCTGTAGCTATTATCCGGTAGAATGCTTTTAAATTCTCTGATTATAATAGGTGTGAAATCATAAAGCGTGTCTTAAATCGTAGGCAGATGCCTAACAATATACTGAACTGTTGAATGATAAGACTATTGACCCTTTATTCAACGTATTTAATCTACTTGCGTACTAATCATTATGTATAATATCCTATTCATTCAATAAAACTCCTTTGAAATTATGTATCCTATATGAATTTTGCCATTATAGAAAATTATTGTCCTCGTTTACAAATGATAAAAATGGTAATGGATGCATTAATTTGTTCGTTATTTATTGAATTATTTTATTTATTGGATCTATAATTTCTTTATTTATCAAGTTTAGTTTATAAATTGAGTAATAAACGTAAATAATCTGCGTAATTAATGATAATAACTGATTATTTCATGTTATATATTTTTAATAATCTATTATTACTGAAACAAAATAGAATAAACCAACTTATATATTTTATTTCTTCGTAGAATTACGGGCGTCTTACTTAAGTGTATTGTAAGTTAGTTTATGGCTGTCTAACTAGTGATCGCTGAAGATTAAATAATAGGTTTTCACATGACATCTTTACGTTTAATTTAGACACTTCCACATTTTGAAAATATCTTATTGAGATGTAACGTATTTATTTTTTCATGCTGACTTTATTTTCTTTATTTTTTATTTTTAATTATAAGACATGGTTTTTATATAATGTGACAATTCATCGATTGGAGTGGACTTCACAGATGGTGAATGATTTTTTAATAATAGTTAATCACTAGATCGCAATCAAAGGTAGAGTTAGGCATTGAAAGTAATAAATAATTAACTTAGTGTGACAAAAGCTATTAAACTTTTACAATAACGTCACAATTAGCAATCCACTATGGCTTAGGTCAACAACCTAAGGCACGTGGCCAAGGTGCAACACAAGTTTTTACTACCTGGCACACTTATCTAACTTTTCTTATTCTATCTTTTTATTTTAATTTAATTATTTAATCAGTGAAATTAATTAAAATGGATTATGAATGACTGTAATATGTGTTTATTTCAATTAAAATTTATGTTTGAAAGAAAGTTTATTATATTAAACAGTACGGATGATTACATAATCTTTTCCTCCAATATTTTTTTCCTTAATTAATAATAGAGATTATTTACATTTTATAAAAAAATTTTGTTGCTTTCTTCGATTTTTTAAAATTTCTTCTAATAAAAGAAATTTATTTTAAGAAAAAATTTTAATGTTGACGAACTTAACTTAAATATTACTTAAATGTGATTTTCTGATTCTGTTTTAGCTATCTATCAATATTTTTAATAAATAAAGATATCTAATTATTTAGATTTTAATAATAACCTATTTTAAGATAGTCGAATATGATGATTATTTATATCACAATCATAAATTAGTTTTATTTGCAATATTAACGTCATTATCTATTCCTTTAACATGATAACCTTAGATTAACTTTCTTACCAAATCAAGTATAATCCTTCATTAGGTCTAAATTTGATGATAATTAATGTTTATCTTATTGGTCACATCGCTTAAACAATTGAACTAGATGGGAGCAAGTAACTTAATTCATACTCTTTGATAAAGCAGGCCTACATTAAAATATTAAATACAAATTAATTGAAAATGTTAAATAATAAATAATACCAAATCAAATTGAAATTTATGATATAACCTCGTAAGTCTGAAAAATGCTCTATCAAATCAAGAATTTATCGTTTCAAAAATAAGTTTTCTTAAAATAACTTTTGCTAAACTTTCAAAAAAGATTTATTATTACATTGTATTATAGAAATATACTTTGAATATTTAAATATAAAATCTTATTTCGAATGACAAGAATGAATAAATCTTATTTAATTTTTTTCAAACAACAATTTATTTTAAATAGAATACATTCTATAAAATATTCTTATTTTTTCTTAATATTCTATTACTAATTTACTAAAAAATTTTCTTTTAAATTTAAGTATTTAACATTTATTATCCTTATTATTGTAGAGATTAGTAAGAAATATAATTTATTTTAAGAGAAACTTACAAAATAAAAAATAAATAATGTATATTAAAGCAGAAAATATTCTGTAATTTCTGAAGTAGACCATTATCACTATCTCTGAATGTAAAAGAAAATAGTCGCTCAAATTTTCTCTTTAATTCGACGAGGTATATAAATCATCTAAAATTATAATTTTCATAATTAGAAGTATTTTTATGTGGGTCTACACTATTAGGCCTACGCAATATTCGAAAGTGAAGTTCGTTCGTTCGTTCCTCTAAAAGATAGGGAGATATGTTCTTCGGTCATTCCATTTTGATCCAAAGATAAGATTCAACAAGGTTCACTTAATTCTTATTTTCAAGATTTAATGAGATCCATTAGAATTCATCAATTAACTGCTGAATACACTTAATGAATTCATTATCTCTCTAATTGACCGACAATGTTCTCTCTGTAATGTAAATTCGGTTTGATATAGGTCTATAAATTATAATTTCTATCTCCATAATATATAATTTACAAATAAATTCATACAGGTATGTATTTTTTATCAAAGTTTGATTAAAAAGATCATTGTAAATGGATAATATTTCTCTATATCTATAGAAGAATATCCGTTAAAAGTAAAGTAATAAGAACTTTTATTTATATTCATTTTTTAATGTTTTTCCTCCGAAATCTGTCGGCCTTACTATGTTATTAAACTTAATAAATATTCTTAAATTAAACTATTTAACTTTTTTCTGTATTTAAAAATTGGCTGTAATTTTTAAAATAGAAAAAAAACAATGAGAAAATGGATTTTTTAATATAATTCTATGACTTTTAGTTAAGCAACATTACAGTGAATATAAAAATCTAGTCAATGTATTGTACAGTACAGTACAGTGGAGTTTCGGTAATACTTTGTAGTTGTTAAACCCGTGATTTTGATTGATTAAAATCTAACTAAAAGGTTTAATATAAAGACTATGAAAGTATATAGAAAATACATGCATAACAGCCTTTAAACAGATTTATGTTTCATTACTTATATATAGGCTATGTTTAATATATTTAGGAACTATATATAATATATATTTAATTCGTGCAGTTCAATTAGATTTATAAATGACAAATTTTTACAAATATTCGATAACGGTAATTAAGGTTTCTAAATTTTTCTCTTAAAAAGTTTTAAAATGAGGGTGAAAACAGATGGCAAATCCGATAAAAGTATACGTAAACAGAATGTTTTAAATAACGGAGTAGCGTTATTGTTATAAGCTGGAAGAAATAATAGAGAGGATGATAGTGGCGGGAAAGGGATGGAGCTCACAACTCTAATCTGCCAAGCCTAACGGCAGTGAAGAGGCCGGACAGTAGCTGGGGATGTATCGATGACGGCTACTGCACCTCATTCGGCCTCTTAACTTTCCACCTCAGCCTGCGGGAAATTCAAAAATAATCTCGACATAACCTCTTCTTGATCTAATGGTGTGTAATGTCAAATGCCGTTCCCTAGATATTATATGCGTAACTGTCAAATTATACGCGAGCGTTTCTCCAGGGTGGGGCGCGAAAGAATCGTTGGGCGTTTCCTCTGCACGGACGATATAGTGGGGGTTAGCAGACAAAGCAGACACTAACATTGTCTACTTGTTGTGAGGCCGCTCATCGTTTAGTTGCGATCATTTAGGATTACCCACACGGGATCAACGAAGGCCAGGCGTTGCCTCGAGGCCTTTTCTTTCTTTTACTTTTAATGCAACACTTGTTATGATCCGTAGAATAAAAGGCTCTCTGCATTAATGGATCTTCTGTAAGAATATTTTGTTTGATATAATAATTTAACGACACAAATTTAATAGTTTATCAAATGGAATTCTAATATATTTTATAGCTTATTGAGTTGCGAATCTGTTTTTTACATCATGCTTTTCGGTTTTCGATTCCTTAAAAATGTTCGAGGAATGTCATAAGTTATAGCTTTTCTATAAAATAAAACTTATTATTAGAATAAATTATTCTATATAAATATACGTCCGAGCCCGATTTGTAATTAAAAATGCTCTGTCACAGTTATACGAATGAAAAATGCATTTAATTCGTATTTTAATCGAACCAATCCAAGCGCATTCGATACGTAGAAATTAAAACAATTTATGCCATTCGTACAAACGTTTCTAGATTTTATATCATTTAGTTAAATAAAGACGATAAATTTATGGTTGCGGTTAACGTAATGAAAGGCTTAAAGTAGGACGCGTGTTAAGGTCGTGGTAATATTGTTATTGTGCAGCTGATTATATCAACTTAAGCAAAGATAATTTATCAAAAGAGCCAGATGAATGAATCCAGGTAAACGTGATGACGTCGAAAGTGTACACAATCTTGTCATCGCCGTAGTTGGCCGAGCGTGCCACTTGACACTAGTACCGCACGCCGCTTGTTAAACGCACGTGGCTACGTGAAGTTACCCGCCTCTATTCGTGACTCGAGCCAGAGACGAATGGCTACCCTTCCTGGATAGGTTGCTCATAGATAACTCGTTTCTGGAGTATTGACCCATACTTTTAATGAAAAATTTAAAAAATATATACAGATTTGCTATTCCGTTAGATATGTTTTTGCCGAAATAAGAATAGATTTCACGACCAATTTCAAAACTTTATGGCAATTGTAATTTATCAAAATTATTTAAACTTTACCGAAAATTTATATCTACATATAGAAAAATAATGAAAATCATTGATTACAATGATATTTGGACTCAATTTACATGACATTCGCTAGTTATTTCGATTAATAAACTGTTATTTTTTTTTCGAAATACGTTTAAAAATTGGTCCGATTGTCACAATCATTCGTCGGTCGACAACGATAGCTCATTAAGTATTCACCAACTGCATTGCGATATATATATTTTATGTGTTCAACTGATTAAAATTCTGAATTCAAAGTTTAAAGACCTTTAAATTCAAAGATGTTTCAAATTTTTCTTACAGTTCTATTTTATTCTGTTTTTTATTATATGATAGATATAACCATTTATTAAGATTTTACTAACTTTTTCATATTTGAATAGAATAATTATCTTTGCAATAAATTTATTCACTATTGTGAATGAAATGAATATAAATACTTTAATTAAATACTAAATTAATACATTTAATCTTTTAAAATATATTCTTTAATAAGTTACCGTGTATAACTTCGTATTTTTTTAAATCAATTTGTTTTCCAATTTTTTTTAGTATTAGTTGCTTTTTTCTTTCGTTTGTTAAATACGGAAATAAGTAGTAGATATGATTGAATATAAACCGAAGTAGTTTTTTGATTACATTTTAATCAAATTATAAAATTACAGTTCATAATTTCCAAATTTATCTATATTTACGCTCATAAACTAGATATATATATATTTAATATAAGTTATACAGTTTTTATATATACAAACAATCTAAAATCCTACTTTAAATACCTTTATAATATGTAAAAACAGTGCTTTACCTTTAATTGTTGTTTTAAAAATTTAAACTACTATAATTTTTAATTAAACACAAAAATAATTAATATATAAATAAATAATCAAATTAATTGTTTAGATATAAATTATGCTATTGTATATTAAAAATTATAATAAAAAATAAAATTCTTAAAATATTTGAAGTTTTTGTATAAAATTATGACTTACGTTTAATGAATTTTTACACCTTTTTAACTTTAACTTTTGTTTTAATGCTTAAGTTTCTTAATATAACAGAAAATTAAAAAAAATATATCCTTATCATATTTATTAACTTTTTAAATAAAAATAAAAAGTAAAACATTGAATTTTAAGAAATGAGATTTTCTTAAATAAGATAAATATAATTAGCATATAGATTGTTTTAATTCGTAGCTAGAATACTTCATCATTCGAAGTAATAGTAGACTAATCGAGGGATCGATACAACAAAAAAAGGGGAGTTTGACCTAATTTTATAAAAAAAAGAGAAAAAATTCTATTTGGGTTTAGCTTAATACTGTAGAAAATTCCGAATGTCGTCGTTTAATTACGAAAAGGAGATAACATTTTGAACTTAATTAAATCCATACAAAGAGACAACGTTTGAATCACAGATGAGAGTGAGCAAGAGCCGTCAACGCTTTCTTGGCATCCCTATCCATCACTCCATATAACGGTGGCACTTCGCTCCTTCTATCACATCTCTCGAGGGGGCGTGGTTTTGTCACGCTTAAACGACTACGTGAAGCCAATCGTCCAATAGAATTTTCCTGAGGTATCATACTTCGCCGCCGTTCTTCATTTTACTATAGTTCATTAGAGATGTTACGATTGAAGGGCAAAGGTCGACGGGGGTTCCGACGTAACACTCGAATCATATAAAAAGACATTAAGAAAAGATAAAAGACGTATATTTCTTCCATAAAAGAAACTTCTGCGTCTGCCAGATGGTCTTCGTGTCGTTTATAAAACAATAATACATCTTCCCAACTATTATCTCCTTTCGTTCTATACGGAATCAATTTGAAATAATCGACATTAATAAGACTTCCACTTCGTCGGAGAGCGGGTGTCTAATGTCAGTAAGCTTATTATTATTAATGAAATTTGTTTAATTCAATTTGATGCTAGGTTTAAGACGACTGATAATTCGACAAATTCACATAACATACTTTCTTTTCTAAATGATTAATTACTGTGATATAAACACTTATACTTGGCCAAATTTTGAAAATAAAGGTTGTAAATATCTATTCTAATGGTTAAAATTTTATAAAATAGCTAGAAATACCAGTTTTAAACTAAGTTACTATTAATTTTTTAAAAGCACTCCGTGCTCCCTCTTCCTCTCTCGTCTAGCATTTTTCAGATACCATTGGCTAATTACCTCGCCTAAGTTAGAAGCTTTTAGTACAGTTTAATTATATAAATTACATCTATCTGCTTCGTTAGATAATCTCTGTTAGAACTTTTAATTGTCCTTCGCCAGCAAAAATATAATACCGTTTAGTTCGTAATTATAGTACATTTAAGTTAAACACAGTTTTAAATGAAGTTTTATTTGATTTTTCGCGAGTTTACGAATTATGTCTACGTTTTTTAAAAGGACTTGTTAACTTTACAGGTTGTTTGACTTTGATGATTGTTCAATGAAAAGATAGGTCTTTACTCTTCTCGGTCTTTTATTATTCATAATTTTTTTTGAAAAGGTCGTATGCTATTTGCAAATATGATGTAGCAATACATATTATTTTCTTTTATCTCCAACTTCAAATTTTTTCATCTGGAAAAATTAAACTGTCAAGTTAATTCTGGACACTTTGTATAATTTTTTTCCCTCGAAGTGATTATTAAACGTGATATTAAGTTCTGCAAATGCAACGATTTAGAACCACAAATTTATTCATTACTAAAAACTTAACATAGGTCAACGGAAAAATGAAAAATAAATATATTAAAATCTCATGTAAAACTTTAATTTTCATAAAAATTTAATTAGTTTCAAATTAAAGGAATATGAACTTCATTATCAATGAAACTGAAATCTATGATCGAATAAATGAAACTTGAATAAAGAATTTAAACTTCAATTATTGTGTATATAATAATAAAAGACCAAAATTATATAAATATATTTATTTAAAAAGGTATTTCTCTTGTATTGAAAATATTTTAATAAGCGGAATTACATAAACGCATAAGCTTCTTATAGGCCTATTACATTTTTAATGAAATATTTCAATAAAAATAGTAATTTAATAATAATCTTGCCATAATTTAACTATTACATTTTAGATATTATAAAAAATATTTTATATTCAATACATTGATGATTATAGAAATATTTTGATTTTGTAATTTGAACATTATTTAGATTTTAAAATCAGTTATTACTATTATATAGTATTTCTAGCATTGTAAACTTGCGAACAGATAATTTTTTTGTCCGTTCTTACATTATTTTACCTTCAAAAATATGCATTTAAAGTATAGAATAACCTTAGTCATAAATGCAATAAAAGACAAGGTTAAGTCAAAGATGGGTTAAGTCAACAATGCAGTCTAACTCCATTTGAGTCTCTTAAACTATAATTAACCTTTACACGTAAAAATTCTAAATAGATATC
Organism: Centruroides sculpturatus; assembly: GCF_000671375.1. Lineage (NCBI taxonomy): Eukaryota > Metazoa > Arthropoda > Arachnida > Scorpiones > Buthidae > Centruroides > Centruroides sculpturatus. The sequence continues at coordinate 22,330 of NW_019384794.1, read as the reverse complement.
TACGTATATACGTATTTACGGAACGATATCTCGATTCGAATTCATAAATTACAATTTAATGGTTTTCAATCAAATTTTATTCCTCCAGATGGCCTATCGGTAATTAATATTCCAGGATTAATTTTGGGCTACTTTTCAAGCCATCTTACATCTACAAACCTGTGGCTTCCCCTACTATGTTGTCCTTAGGCTACCCTAACAGACTGTCGACTACTGAATTACCACATTCCTGAACGATTTGACCCCGACAACGCCTCCAGAAAGCTTTGCCATCGATGACGACATGACTTGCATACAGGTTTTGTTTCTGATTTTGCGTTCTGAAGACACGATCATTCCGCAGAAAACAAAATGATTACAGATCAAAATATTGCAATTTTGTTTCTGTTACTTTATTTTTTTCCGCTTTTATTTTCAGCCAGAGATGTAAAAATAGCGGAAGTTTATATTTAGAGTTTACAAAATAGAGTTTAAAACAAATATCTGGTTTTAAAATAATCATATTTTTATAAAACAGGGTCATTTTGAAGTTAAATCTTCATTAATTAGACGATTATTTTCATTGTAAATAATATTCTGGCACGTTGATTTAATCAATTTGAATAATTCAAAAAACATTTCGTATTAATCTTTGTATGATAACGAATTAATTTTTCAAATTTTAATTAGCCCATCTGCTGCATTTATGAGCGTAACCTTGTATTTATTTTCGAGTGAATGTTCTTAAGATCGAATTGGTGACAAATAAATATTCGATTGCAAAAAAATAAATAATTAAACACTATATAAACAATTATCTGATTGGCGATTACGATTTACAATTATTTGATTTTTCTTACTGTATATCGATGTTAATTAAAAACATACCGCCCATAACTGGGTCAAATTAGATAGTTTTTAAAGATTAATACATACTAAACTATATAGAAATTATTATAGTTTCGCGATTAATTTTTTTCCAAGTAATTCAACCTTTTGATTTATGATAGTTTTGATAAAATTCTTTATTAAGATAGTTTTTACACGAGACTAATACTTAAAATTGCATATTAATATTAATTTTCGTTAACATAATGTTAATCAGTAGTTCTTTTTTCATAACAGATAAGAAACATTTGACATACATAACCCTAAAAAAATTTATGCAATAATTAAATTTATAAGGTAAAGGCCAGTTGTATGAATATATTATTTCATTATTTCTTATTATTTTTTTAATCATCTCCATTCAAAGAGTTGAGTAATGCATATTATTTAAGTGACAGTGCTTTTATAAAGGATATAAAATCACAAATGTAATGAGGTTATAACTCTGTTTCCTGCTAGCAATAATAATAACTTTTCACGATTCAGAGCAACCCTTTTATATTAAATAACGATATAATTAAAGGCATCCAAAAAGTTTTTTCTACAACGAATCTACTAATAAAAAGTTTTCCTCTCTACTAAATACAAAATAACCAAAAATGACGATTGTTTAATCTTTTCATTAATTTATTCGTCTCCGTTTAGTTACTTTTATGTACACATTAATTTCACCCATGTCTGGACGTAGACCCCAGTTGGCCAGTTTTATAATTCTCGTCACGTTAGACAGTTTAGATAGAGAATAGTTCGGGACAAACAACATATTATACTTGCAAACAGCGCCCATGGCCGAAGTTCAACATGCTAAGCAGCTGGGCGCCGCTCCGCAGTCGGAGGCTGTGGTGCATGGCAGTAAAGTACCATAAGAAGGCCAGTAGGGGGCTGCCACCTCCAGAATTAGTGCGTGAATCGAAATTCTTCGTACTATATTGGAGATTCTCTTACTTTTTAAACATATTAACATGGCATTGTTTTCATTATACAGTGATATATAATCACACTTAATTATGGATTATTAGATACGTAAATATAGGTTCTGTAAAAGGGTTAATTTTATTTGAATTTATTAACTCGATCGTGTATCGAAAACTTAATTTTTTTTAATTGCAAGAGTTCATTGAATTGTTGATTGTTTACTAGAAAATATAAGTTTATGTAATAAATTTATTTCAGAATATTTTTTCAAAAATTATTGTTCTATTGTTTCGTAAAGAATGTCATCTTAAATTGACATTTATCTATTTATATAACTGTGTATTTATCTTCTAAATATAATTTAATCAGAAGCTAATAAAATGTTTATCATTAAAGAATTTAAAAAACATTTTAAAAAATCATTCTTTGCATTACCATAATTCTATTATCAATTCTTGTTATTATTATATTATTATTTCATTTTGATATGGAATTACGTGATCGAAACAATTCAGAGAAATTATCTCCGAAATATTTTAAATAGTTTGTTCTGTTATCAAATTACTTACATCTTTACAGTGGTTTAATTCGCTTTGTTGGAATCTGCTGGCTATAGGCCTACATCAACCCGAGGTACTTGAAGCTACATCAGAAGAACTGTTATTACTTCACGTTAATATTACCTTGTAACCGGCTACCATCTAACGTGACGAGTTTGACAAATGCTGTTCCACCCTATATCTGCCTGGAGCACCGGACTGTGACTGTGTCCACAAATGACGCTTTAGCGAGTAGGGCTATATTTGGACGTGTCGGTTGCCGATCTCTGTAACTAGAAAGCCACATATTGTGGCCTATTCAATCTTTATTCAACATTGGTGGCAGACGAAAACTCACAGCTTACACGTAATTGCAGTGACGCTTGTTTCGATTCCTGTTAGTGGCATTCCATTTTTTTAAACTTTGCCCGTAATTTTTTAATAACAAGAAATGTTACATATCGGTAAATTTAACAGTATTCGGAACTATCCGGAGTAAGTTATATCGTATTTGCGTAATAGAATTTCCCTGAATCTATGACTATAACAAAAGTTTTCTCTTTTCTGCAAAGCTACTGTTTAGGTAGTGGCCTAAATCGATTAATTAATTATAAATCGGTTCTTAAATTTAATAAACAAACACGGCAGTTACTCTATGAACCGAGAATCATTTTCATTCTATTTATTTGATCTTTAAATACATTCTTTAAGTTAATTTTTAAAGTAAATTTTTAATTCGTTAATACTTATTCTAACTAGATCATTTTAAAAACAATTTTGTTATCTTTCAATAATAAGAATAATAATTTATTTTATATAAAATTATTTAATCGAATTAATATTTTATTCTGAATATCTAAATTAAAAATAATACAGAAACACTACTTACCAAATAACACTACGCTCATTACAGTATTTTATAAAGACAAATTTTGTAGTATTTCTATAGGCTACTATTTTAATACTGATTTACTTATGAAGTTAGAATTAGTAAACATTAATTTGAAATTTAAACACATCTTAAACGTGTTATTTCATCAACAGAAAGAACGTCGGCATTCAAAATTTTATTATTCGAATATCGCAACATCGATAACTAATACTATACTTTTAATGCGTAACATACAAAACTTGTAATCTAAAAATTAATTAATAATAATATTAATTCTCTCTCATGTTTTGTTACAAATTTTATAATTTAATTAAGATTTTACAAAAAAATTTAAAAGGTTTGTTTTCCTGTAACTTAAAAGGTTAGATATTGTATACTTTGGAATAGATCTGTAAATTATATACAAAATATACATCTGTAGGTAAATGCGTGTTACGAAATTGCAGATTAACTAACAAAAGGAATTCGATAAATTGCATTGATAACATTTCTTTCAGATTCTGTACGGCGCGTAGTAGAAACTTCTTTTTAACTTTACAATTTATTATTATAATTAAGCTTATATGAAATTTATAGCATTGAAGAGAAAACAAATAATATTATTAATATAGTGATGAAAATAAACTTCGGTGACGTCTTTTATAATCGACAATGTCATAATTCGAAAAGATCGCATATTTAGAAGGTAAATGTACTGTACAAGCTATAGTCATTCGATAAATTCTTATTTATATTGTAATTAATCTGTTACTTATTTAACTTTAAACATAGTATGAAAACTTCATATAATATCCCAGATTTAGAAAATGCAAGAAGGATCCCGATTATTAAGATTTAAGATATTGTCTACTCATTTTTCGTTTCATTAATCTCAATTTAGCAAACTCACGCGTAATAAAAATAATATATATATAAATTAATGGGAATTTTTTAAACTTCTATAATTAATTATTTGATTTTAATATACAGTATTATATTACATTCTTTAAATATCGAAGTAACTGATTAGTGATGTCTTCTAACAGACTCTATACATTAGGAATGAACTGAAACTGTATTCGATCGTCAAGAAATAAGTTTCTTCTCAATAAAAAAAAATTTTGTGTAGTTTTACTAATTCAATAAAAATAACGTAAATGAATGTATTAAAATTTATTTCGTATTATTTCGAAGAAATAATTTTGACTCCTTTCTATAAAATATTTTATAAATTGCAAAGAGAATTTAGAAAGATATTATAAGTTTAGTCATAGATTTACAAAATATATTGGTATAAAAAGCCTGCGCATAAAGTCAAACAGATAAATGCTTTATTATGCTGTTATTATTTGTGAAATTAATATTTGATTTAAAATTGCATTTAAAAAAAAAATGTTTGTGTTATATTAATAAATGCACATATTAACATTTTTTTATTAAAATGTTCTTCTTAAATTTAAAATAATATTTCATACATTAAAATTATGTTGATTAAATAAAATAATTCTGTAAATGAAATTATTTATGAGTACAAAAATTTGGAAGGAAAAAACTGCAAATTCATTAAACTTTAACAAGAGAGATTTAATGTAAATATTCAAAATTTTATGTAAATTTGCATAATTTTATACCAAATTTTAATTAAGCTTGATGATAGGATCGTTATCGTGATTAAACATTTGAAGTTTAAGAATTAAGCTGTTTGGTTCAATAGCTCTTAGATTAATTGATTTTTTTTTAAATTAAAGATTCGTATCTTATAAATATAAAGCAATATTACAACATTCTACACTTTTTTTTCTTTTTAACTAAAAGTTGTACTCTTATCTACAACTTAAACATATTATCATTTGAAAACTTCACGCAGACCTACACGCAAGATCGTTTTGCTTAATTATCGTTGGTTTAGACTTTATTGCATAAAAGTTAAATGGACTAATTAAAATAACAATGAAAGAATTATGTCTAAAGGAATTAGTTCCAAAAAGACTTCAATCGAAGTTAGGCACATCATCGAAGAAAGCAAAGATCATAATTAACTGAACAAAAGTACCAAACTACAAGATATTACCACATCGCATTTATGATAAACGGCAACTTAGACTATAAGGACTATTCGTGTGTCCTAATCAAACGGTGGAATGCTATTAAAGCGTCGTATGACAAATGGGGTATGTGCACGCATGCTTGCTAGAAGAGAGGACCACCTGTATGTATGATACTTGTCTTCTACATCTATTGCAAATGATACAATAAACGGATAGGACTATTACGTTTTCTTCTGGAGAAATAAAAAAATAATCATTGCACGAACCTGTATGTGTAGAGTAATAAGCATAATAATATTAGCATATGAAATACTTTTAGTTAAATACTTGTTATTGATGGAAATATTTTACATTTCAATTAGTCTTTGATTTGGTTCTATTGTAAGTTATCAAAAAATGACTTTATTTAATAAAGTTATAAACATTGAAAAGTTATTTACATATTCATTTGAGAAAATATGGCTCATATTTTCATTTACTGTTATTTTATCTTTTTCAAAATTAAACTTTGTATAAGTTAAAAGTTAAAAATATATTAATAGTTTTGTATATATTGAAGTTGCATGCAAACATTTTGTGGACAACCTAATCTTCATTTAGTCGAAATTCTAAAGATATTCAATCAACTGCATTTAATTCTGGTTTTTAAGAAAAAGTTTGTAAAATAAACATTAGATTTATAAAACAGACTTCATAAAATCTTTTGCTTATGAAGCTGGGATATGAAATAAAGAAGCAGAAATTATCATTTAATAATAGGTTTCCATTACAAGAAAGCTATCGTAACTGAAACAATTTTCGACTACTCTTTTGAAATAACTTAAGCTTAAGCCTATTTGTTACGCTTGGAAAATTCATTAACCAATTTTACATTAATGTGATTTTCTGCTAATGAATGATCCTAAAAATTGGAACTTAATAAATGATATTAAATTGAATATTAATTTGCATAATATATNTAAAAAAATAATCATTGCACGAACCTGTATGTGTAGAGTAATAAGCATAATAATATTAGCATATGAAATACTTTTAGTTAAATACTTGTTATTGATGGAAATATTTTACATTTCAATTAGTCTTTGATTTGGTTCTATTGTAAGTTATCAAAAAATGACTTTATTTAATAAAGTTATAAACATTGAAAAGTTATTTACATATTCATTTGAGAAAATATGGCTCATATTTTCATTTACTGTTATTTTATCTTTTTCAAAATTAAACTTTGTATAAGTTAAAAGTTAAAAATATATTAATAGTTTTGTATATATTGAAGTTGCATGCAAACATTTTGTGGAAAACCTAATCTTCATTTAGTCGAAATTCTAAAGATATTCAATCAACTGCATTTAATTCTGGTTTTTAAGAAAAAGTTTGTAAAATAAACATTAGATTTATAAAACAGACTTCATAAAATCTTTTGCTTATGAAGCTGGGATATGAAATAAAGAAGCAGAAATTATCATTTAATAATAGGTTTCCATTACAAGAAAGCTATCGTAACTGAAACAATTTTCGACTACTCTTTTGAAATAACTTAAGCTTAAGCCTATTTGTTACGCTTGGAAAATTCATTAACCAATTTTACATTAATGTGATTTTCTGCTAATGAATGATCCTAAAAATTGAAACTTAATAAATGATATTAAATAAAATTTGCGTAATTATACTATATAAAATTGATTTAATCTTTTAAATACATAATAATACTCTACTGCGTAGTACAGTACTTGTAAATAACATTTATAACTACTATAAACCTATAAGGTAATAGATTTCTTTTTTGTATCAAATGAAAATTCTCATTTATTATACATATTTAATTTACACGAAAAATGAATTTTTTTTCTGAGTTATGATGTTGAATTTTCATTATTTTCTTCAACTATTATTCATGCGAAGAATAAGATGAAATTTGTAGGTCATCGATTAAAATGCATTCTACAAACCGAACGTGACTATTAAGCATTGTTAGTACCCAAGCTGATTCATTCGAATCTGTTAAAGATCAAATCAGTACAAAAGTTATTCATATTAATCATTCCCCAATTTTATGAATCAATAACAGTCATTACATACCAAATAATTTATTGTCACGAAATGTTGAAAAAGAAGCCTAGATTATTTTAGAGTTTAATTTTCGCAAGACAATGTAGACAGGTAGACAGTACTAGCGAGAGGCCCTGTTCCCGGACAGGTGTCAATATAGGCCCTGAGGGGGCCGTCAGGGTGCTTTAGCCGGCTCCACTGGAGGCTAAGGTGTGGTGCCTAGTCGCACTCTTGTGACATCATCACCCAGAGCATTGAACCATCCCGGAGGGAGAGAAATGCTAAGGTATGTGGTGCTCACAATCTCGCTCCTTTTATCATCCCTGTTTTGTTATCATCACGACTCGAAGCAAAATACGGAAACTTTTTCTAATGATGGAATTAAATTCAAAAAGTGTTTATTTTTTTTATACAATACAGTTCTTGATTATGCAATACTTGATACACTTACTTCAATTAATATAGCATTTTTTAAAATAAGCTTTTTACATTTATTAAATTATATAGGTCCGTTTTTATACTAGGAATGAAAACTATAATTCTAATTTGTAAAAAAATGAAGTGTTTTAACGATTTTAACGATTTAATCCAATTAAAATTCATATGTTTAGAACTATATCAGTTTAAGTTAAGTTTTAAACAGAGGAATAAGGAGAATTTCATCATTCCAACACGTATTTTTCGCTCACTTGTAAAATATATAATTAAATTCAATAATTATTATATAAAGAATACATGAATAAAACAAAAAACTTGAGTAATTTATCAAAAATATGTTATTAGATTGAATTAATGATGAAGGAAAACATTCTATCATCCGTCTCTTAAGCAATAGTGAAATCACGTCTCCGTTTTTTAGCACAATACTAATTTTTATAAGCTGTAAATCCAATCTGTGTGCAACTTTCTGTTTTGTACCATATATAGCCCATCTGCATGCGTTATGAGCATCAACCAGAGCATAGCATAGCTGCAAGTGCTATGCTTGGTTGATGATTGAGTTGTCTAAGCGTTTCTCTGTAATATCTTATAAGAATAATAACACAAGAAGTGCATTTAAGATTTACGGGTTCAAATAATTTTTTAAAAAACTAGTTTTTTCGTCTCGCTTGGTTTAATCAGATTTTAAAAAGTTGTCTGTTTGTTAATATAAGTAGAATACGTGATACAAGTAGAACTGCTGAAATTTCACATTTTTTCTTACTTCCGACGGATTATAAGAAAAATTACAGGTATTATTGAACTCGCAGATCAGAGTCGAGATAATAATCTTAGATTAAATTTTATAGAAAAATGATTATGTTAGTTCGCTTATAACAAACAGTGATATTTAGATTAATATGTTATGCAAAAATATTTTTTCAAACTGTGAATTTCTGTCGTAAAAGCATCAGTTTAATGAACTGAAGGAAAATCTTATACATTTTAAAATAATGTTTACGCAAACCACCATTCAGTAATGTGTAGTTCCTACATAAATTTACCTTAATTAATATTTGAAAAATCTGCAGTGAAATTTATTAATTTAGATTGATTTTTTGTTGTTTTAAAAAAAGAAAAAATATGTAGTTATAAATGTATTTTCAGACATACGAAAACAATTTAAAAAGTAAAGATATGTGTTAAGTAATATTCAATACTTTAGCTTGTAATAAACACAATATCTTAATAAATATAATCTGTAAAATTATTATATACTTTATTTGATATTATATTATATATACATTATAAATAAACTAAAGGAAAAAACAACAATATTTCAATATTAAAGTTTTAAAACAGGCTATAAACAATCAAGTAAAAGAAAATATAGGCCTAGAATTTTATCATCACCTAACATCCTTTATAACAAGTTAATATCATTAATGTTTAAGAAATCTAAGTAATATGAAATCTATAAAATGGCGAGTCTGAAAGTATTGAAAGAGACCAACACTTACGACAGGATTTTATTTTATTTGTAATGCTACTGATAATTTCTTTATTTAGGAATCTATCCTTCACAATAAACAAATGGTTCAAGTGTAAAAAGTTTTTATTAATTTTTTTTCTTTTTAATTTATCAAATTTCAGAAATCTAAAATTAATTGATTAATAAATTTATTTCTCATATAATTTCATGTGATTTATATACAGTACCCAAATTTAGTGATCTTTATAATAAAATAAATTTGATTATTGTATATCCTATAAGCAAGGCATAATTATTTCTATAAACCGTAACATTCAAATTTGTAGAAATTTGTAATATTATAATTAAATTTATCTTAAAAAGATAATTCTACATTCTAAACACACAAATAAAATTATTCTTGAAGTAGACATTTCAGTAATTCATATTTTGATATTTCACGAGTAAGTCAATTAATCTAAATTAATTTAAATATCGACGATTAATTTCTTAAGAGATTATTCTGTTACTCAATAAATGCGTTACTAGATTTTTAAAAAATAACTCATATGAAACTAGTTTAATAAATCTATGTAAAATAAAAATTGCATTTAGATCAAAACAGTTTAAGTTATATTTTTAATTTAATTTTTAAATATTTATCTATTCAATATATTTAGTTGTTTATTCTAATTAGAAAAAATTTTTCCTTTAGCATTATATATCTTTTTCTGAACGAAAGCTTGTTTTCACAAATCATTTACTTCCTTCGGTTGTTTCCATCGATTTTATTTCAATAAATGTCTCATTCTATAGCGTGCTTTGACAAATTTTATTCCTTCTAAATCTTAGGAATTTAAACAAAGTACTTTATCATCACAAATTTATAAAATTATTCAAATAAATTCAATAAATAAATGTTTGTTATAATATGTAATTCTAAATAAAACTTTCTAAAACACACACATATATAAATACATACATAGATACACATGTTTTAATTTAGTTTTAACTTTAAAAACTAAAATCGATAATAAATTGTTTGGAAGCAGTTTTATTTCCTTTATAAAATAGGAACATTTATTATTAAAAATATTTACATGGAATTATTTTTAAAATAATGATACATGCAATAAATATCAAATATACTTCCATGTTGTAAATAATGAGAAATTTCTAGCAATATTTTTAAAATCAAAACAGAAATAATCCCTTTATAAATAGTTTCCTTGAGCCGAAAGATATTTCCTCTTGACATATAATATTACTGGATATTAGCATGAGTTACGACAATAACAATAACACTAATGATAGCAATCGGCAGCAAACGGAGATCATTTTGGAGATAGCGACCGAAGCAATAAATTACGAATACTGACGTGACAGTTGCCATTGTTAAATTTTTTATAGTTATATTTCTTGCAACGAATTTTGAACTAATGTAATTCCAAGAAACCTATCATTTGTCGTAACTTTAATGTTTCAATGTTTTGGTCGACAGTATTATTGCCTGTACGGAAACTAACTCGAAAACTTTTAGATGGATATAAGAGACCGGTAATTGTTGTGTGCTTCATTTTATTTTAAAATATCTCTAAGCATATAAATAATGGAATATTAGAGATGATTAGAGGGAGATTAGAGCTATTCTTTACTGCAATAATTGCTGCCTGTAGAACTAAAAGTGGTTTTTAGTGTACCGCGGAATCGGTAATGACGGTTTACGACCACCAGAAACTTATAATATTTATAATTGGTATCCAGATTTCATTATTTACTTATTTTGATACGTTTTTCACATTTACCGTCTTTATATTAAATTTTATTCAAGTAAGATTACATTTGTTAAGCTTATAGAATTTATTCAATATACTTTTAAAGAAGTAGATTAAAACCGATTTTTTTAACATGTTTGGGCAAAATAGTACTTATTCTTATTGAGCACGATTCATTATTATTTTACTTTATTTTATGAAAATAGACTTACTAAAGTATTTCCTAAAAATGACGATAATTTATTTAAACTTTATAAATGTTTTAGTTTTAATTTAATTGTAAAAATTGTTTGTAATTAAATAATCATAAAATAACTCAATATACTTGACGTTAACTCAATTTTCTGCATTGTTATCACCCAACAGATGCTATGGAATGAATATCATAATAATCAGATAAGCAGATGCACGATGCACAACAATCATTACAAGTTCTAGATTGTGGCTGCAGATATAAGCTATACCAGTATGCGTGCTGTTCTATTTACAGATGTCTATTCTCTTCCTCCAGTTATCGGAATTTTCTATTAAATATATATGTTTTCATTAATCTATAAAAATGCTTATCATTTTCTTCAAACTAATTATCTATTTTTGACATATAGAAAGGGAAAAATGATCCGCGGTGTTTAATAAAATTTCACAAATAGATTTATAATAGATTCTGCGTTTTCGATTATGTATATAAATGTTAAAAATATTAAGATAAATAAACAGAACATATTCTTAATTTTCATATAAATATATATAATCATATACAAATTAATTAATTTTATAAATATTTTAATCGTGATACTGTTGTATTTTGAACGCATTAGAATGTATAATGTATATTTATCATTTATAACTCATTGGATCTATTTCGAAAATAGTAATTAGCCTATTTAATTTTAATTGCAGTGCTAATTATGATAATGGTTAGTGGTAGCATAATAATTTTACCTACTGAATTGATAATTTTTTATAGTTATCCCAACATTAATATATTTACACTAACTTAATATCGTATAGGATTAAGTACACGTGGAAAGTAACCAGAATTTAAAAAGTTATTAATGTAAAAAATTATGTATAATTTAATATTTTACATCTTAAAATCAATTTAACATTAACACCTCGATATTTAGCAAAATACTCGACAAATATTACAACAGAATCAAATTTTCATCTTATTTGCTTAGGTTTCTGTGAATTATATATTTGTATTTAATTAAGTATTGACAAGATTTAATACGTGAATAACTGCTGGATTCTGCATCCATTGTATATTTTCGATTTATTAGGTCAACATAAATAATGGCACAAATACGTATTTAAATCTCAAATACTGCAGATAGTAAATATAGCCTTAACGCCTTGAAGGAGATTGTGCCGGGTTGAAAAACAGGCCCGTGAGTAGGGAGCAATAAATCATTGTAGGACTGCTACCGTCGAAGTTGTTGCAAGTCAAACGAATGTTGTAAAATGTATAATGATCTACTCGAGACATCGTAAAACACGTTGAGAAGGGCGGGGAATAGCTGGTTCAGACTCGTATCTATACACGACATTGGATCGTAAAAACTCTCAGAATCTGTAAGGAATTAAATTTCAAACAGTTTAGCTTTTCTTTGAAACGACTTATTTGTATTGTTGTAGCATTGTCTTTCTTTCGTTATTAAAATAATTAAATAAAATAAGATATATCCTTAGAACTGATGACACAAGTTAATATAGCAAAAAGTAGCATGGGTATAATTTATAGCGATCATTAATAAAGCTTGCTACTAAGTTTTTATCTATTGTTATTATAGAAATACTAAAATTAATATATTGTCGTCTCTAAGTTTAGTTTAAATATTTTAGAAATTTTCTTTTAAATCTATGTGTTTGGCATATAATTAATCAATGTAATTTAGATAAATTAATAACAATAAGCTATTTAAATATTTAGCGGGTTGAAATAAATCCTATAATATTCAGTAAAGCACAAAAGTTATTTATTTTTAACTTAAGTTAGTAAAGTTTTACAAAATTAGTTCCTTAAGATAAAATGAGTAATGATTCTTAGAAATTATTTACGAAAAAATTATCTCTTAATCTAATTCTTCCGTAATGAGCGATTCATGTTAAGCATTTTTATATCAATTACTATAAAATTTATGCCTTGTTGAAATATTAAAGTGGTAAAATAATATTAATTTAATATAATTGTTTTTGCCGTTCAGGTTTATTTTTTTTAGTTATATCCTATTGAAAAACCAAAATTAGAACATAAGTCAAATTTACAATTTTCACTCGTCGACAAAAATGTATTATTATTATTATTATTATTATTATTAATTTTATCAATATCAATAAATTTCAGCAGAAACAAAAATTTTAAACAAATATTCAGCTTTATTAAATTGTGATATATTGAATATTTTTTCTATTCATACTATCAAGCTGAAAGCGTGATCAAATATGTCAACGATAATTACAAAATAATCCTTAAAAAGCAACGAGTTAAATAATTATATATATTTTTTAAATCGAGACTTTTCTCATTCCATTGATTTTAATCCGAACTCAATCTTATCAAATAATCGAAATGTTTATCTAACAAATCATTTATTGGATTATAACTAATCAAAATATAAAATCTGAACAGATATTGATAGGCCAAATTGATATTGATAGGGATATTGGCTGAATAGGCATCGATAGAAGGATATATGCTCGATACACTGAATTTTCAACTGATTATTACGAATTTTTCATCTTCTAGACTATTTATTAAATGTATTTACTTACGAATAAACATGGATAGAAAATAGATTTTTTGATAAACATTTTAACATCACGAATTGATATTCGTTTATTGTGATGTGAATCAAAATCAGAATTTCCTAGAAATTTTGATTTTATAAGTAAATGAATTTGAATTATTATTAAAATTATTACCAAATGTGTTAGTGGTACATGCAATAAATATCAAATATACTTCCATGTTATAATTCGTTGAACTCAAATATAAATAAGTTAACTGCTTGATTATTTACATATGGATGATATATATTTATAATTTTCATAATATTTGTTAAAATAGTTTCGACAATGTTTAAGATTCATATTTAGACTTATTAAATATTAGAAATTATAAGATAGTTAAAGATAAATAATATAGTTGTAGTTTCATTATGTTATAAATTATAATTTATTTATTTTAAAAATTATTTGATACAGGTCAATTATTTAGACTATTTAATAAAATATTCATTGATATATAACATCTGCCGAATTTTTAACAGTCCATTGAATATTTTTTTTAAAAATAAATAACAATTTCTGAATTAGATTAAGGTAAGGAAACAATAACTTCATTGAGAGTAAATTTAAATTTTGGTTTGTTCTTTAGATTTTCAATTTTACAATACATAAGACAATTTTAAAAATTATTTGATACAGGTCAATTATTTAGACTATATATCAAACACAAAGAAATTCTTAAATTACATCTATAAATCCATGAAAAGAATACGTGCCTAATAGACACGTAGTCTATAGCCTATGTATGCAAACAGAGTTTTAGTTAACAAATACAACCTACACATAATAAAATATTTGGCAACTGATTTCTAACTGGTGATTCTTTTTATTTTTATTCTATTCTATTTTTATTAATTTCAGTTATAAGAAAGGATTAAGTCAGAACATACAAGTTACATTTATTAAATGATCCGTTATATGTAACAAATAAGGTAGCGAAGATTGAAATTTCTGACGATCATTCGGCCAGACAACATCACAGTAAGATCCTACCACCGTGTGAGATTTGGCTTAAATTTCAATATGGATCATCATAACTGTTTATAGAGTTGCAATATAGATTGACATACCGTTCCTCATTCTCACTCATTCTGGCTGATTAAACCCAATTCTGGTGGACCCACATTTAATAGACATCATTTTGATCGATTTCTATTACTCCAATACCACTCCAGAGAATTGTTTATAAGTAATTATTGAATGGTTAGTAAAGTCAATTTCTTTTTCTTATCCAAATTATATTCGTTATAGAATTTGTTTCCATCTTTTTAGAAGATTTAAAAAAGTCACAAATAAAATAAATAAATCCGAATTCGTCGAACTAGTTTGCTGGAAAAAAATTAAGTTGACTGAAAATGTATGAAAAAAACTTTAGAAAAAAAGTAGAATTTACTTGATAAGATGACCTTTCAGCAGTAAAACACTTCTGTTCTAAAGAATAAGATATTATATTTATGCAAATTTGTGTCATCTTCATTAGTATGGCATTATTTATAAAATTTTAAAAAGTACGATACATTTGGATGAAGATAAATGAATATAAATTTGGAAATTTCTAGGAATGCAAACTTTTATTCTGATATAAAAGATCATAAATGTATCCACAAAATCTACTCGTAGAAAGCATTTAAAAATTTAATTACAAGTTTTAAATTTATTAGTCAAAATGACTTTTTTAAATTTAATAAAATTTAAAAATTTCTCATAGAATATAGAAAGAAACGATTCAGTTTTCTAAAAGTAAATGTAACATTGTAAAGCATTGAAAATGAGAAAACGAGCAAAAAATTCAAATGTAATTTACTCCTTGAAAAGAACGCACACTTTGCCAATTCTCAAATAATTTATTTACATTCAAATATTTTAAAAGTATACATTTTATATTTTCTTCATAAAAAGAATCTAGCAAAAATAATACAATCACGAAACAATTATTAACGCGATATTATCTTAATATTTGAAAACAATATACTGGAGATTCAATAATTGCTGTATATTTATAAGATAATTATTTTCTTAATAGTTAATTAGACATTTATTATCATCCATATGTGCTTAAATTAAAAATTAAAATCAATTTTGAAATTTTAAGCCATTCAGGCGATTTTTTACTACACGATTGTATTAAAATTACGATATAGTCTACATATTTAATTAAATACACTATATAATTTAAAACAATGTGTAAAACCTTATCATTTCTCAAGTATCGGGTGATTACGTATTTGATAACTAACGGAAATTTTCTGACGGTAACTGTGTTTTTCAGTAATGATTATACAGGTAATAGGTCTATAAAGAAAATAAAAAAGTCACGACTTTTCGTGATGGCCTGCCGCAACTATAGGTGAACTTCTACATCGTTTTTAACTAGACAGACATGTGTGATTAATCAGGTGACTAACAAGCGCGACCTTTGAGCTTATTTGTAAGGAGGCACGAGTCAGTCAGTTAAAAATGCCGCGAAGGCGGAGACATAAGTATAGTCTAGGCCGGGTCAACCGAAATGAAATCTATTATCTTATTAGACTAAATTAAAAATTTGGTTGAAATTATTTACCAACAACAAATATTAATCAATTTATATTCGTTTCAAAAACTGAATATTTCGATATATTTGTAATAATTAAATATAGGATTTCAAAAACGATTCTTCGCCACACAAGCTAGATTCTAAACTGAGAGTATTACTGCATTTATTACACATATTTTCTAATGTTTTAAAATTTCACAAATTTCTGTAGTAATGAATTAATTTGTTTTTAGATAATTTTTATTTAAATCAAATTTAAATTTAAATAAATAAAAATTTAAATAAAAATTAAATTATATCATTACAGATTTATTTTAAAAGATTTTAAATTTTATGAAAATTGAGTTAACAGATAAATTTTAGTAGTGTTCAAATTTGGGGTCTTATTTCTCAGTTATTTTAATTATAACGTCAGATAATAAATAAAGTATTCTCTTACAAGAAAATCATAAATGAAATTGTCATTTATTTTGTGTATAAATATAGGCTCTATATTGTTATATATTGTAAAATAAATAATTTTCTGTTTAAAAAATTGCCCGCTAAATAATACATTTATGATTTATTTTTATCTAATAAAAATAGATGTATAAGGCGGAATTTACAAAAATTAACTTTCCATATTTGTATATATATAAAGTTAATATATAATTAAATCTTACTTATCGATACTCTTTAAAAAGATATAATTGTAACTATTTAACAATATAAATTAACTTTCAATGTGTTTTTGGTTATCATTTATAATAGATAAAGAAATTAACTAATCACTTGTTTTGTAAATTCTATTTTCTATAGAATAAAGGATACTTTACCCTAAAGCAATTCAACTAAACTTAGGCCTAAGTGAATCTTTCCTTTCAATCTTGTGCACTTTGTAAAAAACGCAAAGTTGTTAGGAAATTTTACACGGAATGCTAAACAAAAAGTTTTTATTTTTTTAATTAGTTAAGTCTTTGATTTTTGAATTTATATTTATTTTTTAAAAGAGTTAATTTGATTAATTGTATACAACAGGATTGGCCAACTTATACTGGAGATGATCTACTTTCACAAGTCAAAAGCACCGAGGATCTACCGCCAAATTATTATTATTTTGTAAAAGTTTATTAGCCTACTCTTATAAAATTATGCCGAAAACAGTTATATTTATTTATTGCAAGGTAATCGACGTTCCAGGTTACTTCTATTTGGTAAAGACACTAAGACTAAATTAAGCAGCAGCGTTCATTTTTCTCCATAACAAAAAGAGAGTTTTATTTCCTTTCATCGTATAAATTGTAAGTTTTGTTTCACTTCGGTCACTTATTTTTCACCTGATTGATATTGTTTCGGCAGAAGAAAATAATTTCTGTAATAATAACAAAACCAAACTACGACCATCGACACAGAGCACGTTCCATTTCGTCTTACTTGTTTAGTACCTGCACGTGTTCTTTTCACTGTGCCGAAATAAGAAGCAAAGACAATCACGTGTTATCTCACAGAGCGCAGAGTTACCTTCCTGTAGGGACAGTTCAGATTTCTCTGTGGAAATTATGAAATTAAATTTCCATTGAATTTGCAAATGCTTTTCGAGTTTTAACAAACCATGCTATCCGCGATCAGAAATGACGAAGCAATCGGCTTGCTGGCCATGTTTAGTATATAGGCTAATATTGGTTATGTGCATACTCGATTTAAAACGCTTTGTGCTTTTCAACTACCTTCATTTTTATTATTTTTGCTAGGTGCTTGTCTCGGTTTTTGAGAGTTTTAAGGTTAGTTTTAAGGTTAAATACAGTACTCGAGCATTTATATCACAAATAACTTATTTGTGCCATTGTGCATTTGATAACCGATAGTGTAAAAATATTTTTAGGCTTTTACAGGCATTGGCAAGTGGAAAATGGCTGCGATTCTGTTTAAGGCGATATTTACTTTACGGTTGTGGCCTGGAACCGAGCCCGCTGTATTATTGAGTTATATCTGTATTTAAACAAATATAACATTTATGCGTAAATATGGAAAATTCACATTTAACCAGTGCTAATTTAAATTTATAAAAATAAGAATCTTGTATAATTGCAATTATTATTTTACCGTCAAAAGTTTGTTTGAGATAAATAGATTCATCTTTGAGACCAAATTAAACTTATTACTATCGGCTTATATCACTACCTAGGATAAATTTTGCTTAGGTAGTGATTTTTATTTGTTGGAAACAAATATGTTAAAGTTTTCCTTTATAAAGGAAATCCTTTAAAAAGGAAAGTTTTCCTTCTCCGCGATTCATTTGTCGGAACAAGTGTCTATTTAGAAATTCAATTCCTGACTTACAACGAGAGCAATAAAGAAAAAGCTGTTAAGATGAAACGTATGAAGAGAAATATTTTAATGATATTATGCAACTACGCAATTTTCAAATATAAATACAAACATTTTATAAGCTCTTATTGAATTTTGCCTAAACTTCCCTAAAACTTCCCACAAAGAAATGCGAGATAATTAATTTAGTTTACCGTTAAAGTACAGATGTAGTTAAATAATACTTGAATTGTATTAATATTTTGTATCTTTACATAAAATTCTGTTTTACATTATTTTTATAAAATATCTGAGATAAGCCCAGTAGCAGAAATAATTTTATTTGAGTTGAATTAGTTTTTGTCGTTATCCTTAAATGTAGAAAATCTTAATAAAAATATCATTTTTAGTTTTATGAGCTCTAAAATAAGTGCATATTATTATTAATTTGATTATGATATGAAACTAAAAATAATGAAGTGAATAGACTAATTTTTGCTGATAGAAATTTGAAACTAAAATCTGAAAGTGCTGAATTTAGCTTAAACATTACAAAGTAAAAAATCAAAGGAAATGAAATCGGGTTATCAAAACAAAAATAATAAATTTAATACTGTGCATTTGTTTATATTACCTCATTAATGATACATTGAAATATTTGTTACGTCTCTCTTTTTTGATGAAACTTTAACAATTCATAAAGTAACTATTGTTGTTCGTTATTCGACAAATCGTCTAAGTTAGAAAATATCGGATTTCCTATTTGACCCCGAGAATATTCGTTAAAAATATAAAAATATTAAATAGATTTGACACTAACTTATCTTTCACATTAATAGAAAATTTTCTATGTTATTGTTACTCAGAGATATAAAAATGGTTCTTACCTATTAATTTACTACAATATCTATTTCTAATGTTTCTCACCTCTTTTAAAAATTAATGGTGATGATTAAACTATCGTCAATATAACATACATAAAATATTTCTTAAATAAATTTTTATAAATATGAAAAATCATTCACTTTATATAAAAATTCATTTCTAAATAATAATTATTTAACATAGCCATTTAGAAATGAGGTGTTATTTAGCAAAGTTATTCTTATATAGTTTGTCAATCTTACAAATAAACCTGGTAATTAATAATAAAATATTTATTTAACATTATAAGTTTAGTCTATAATTTTTGATAATAAAGTTTAAAAATGTACATAATTGGTTTCTACACAGATTTCTTAATTTTTCTTCTTCGTTTGCATTATAGCTTAGTTCAAATTTCCCTTTGTTATTAGAAATGTTATTAAAGTTTAATACGCTTATTTTTTAGAGTATACTAGAAATTTTAATTTCAGAATATAAGTTAATAGAATCGAATGAATCTCGTGAAAATTAAAATTATTAGATCATATTTTACGCGCATATTATAATACTAGATATAAATAATTATTAGAAACAATATTATTGTTTTATTTATAGTTATCGATGCTATTAAACAGTTAAATTGATAATTTTTATACGTCAGAAAGTTGTTATATGATAATATATTAAAACATCTAGGAAAAAAATCACAGTGAAATGAATAAATTATATAAGCTATTCAGGATATAACTCAAATAGATTTCTTATATAAAAAATATGGAGCTATTTAAATAACAAAATAGTATATATTAAATATAGGTTTGTAAAAATCAATCAATGAAAATAGAGAGTTGTCATCTTCTGTTAGCATAGAGATTTCTTCTAGGCTATTACCGCTTCAGTTGGAATGATCGATAAAAGATTAATAAATTTCACCCGAATCTTCAATTGCGATTTGTTTTCCTAGAAAAGACAAATGCTTACCCTTAGTGATTAATTCACTACAAATGAATTAATGCGCAAAGATCTTTCAAGTAATTTCTTCAGAATGTAATTAGAAAATTTTAATTCCTAATTACTAACTACTAATTCCTGGATTACCTTAATTAACGAACATGAAAATAATAATATTTAGAAATGAATAAGACAAAGACAAGACTATTTTTTCATAATTCAAATATTTATATGTGTTAGATAATCATTGCGTAA
Organism: Centruroides sculpturatus; assembly: GCF_000671375.1. NCBI lineage: Eukaryota > Metazoa > Arthropoda > Arachnida > Scorpiones > Buthidae > Centruroides > Centruroides sculpturatus. The sequence goes on along the minus strand of NW_019384794.1, from coordinate 1,696 downwards.
TATAATCGAAGACTTCTTTTCATTTAAAAATACTTATAACTTTTATTTAATAGGTTAATATTACATTTCTTTAACATAGTAACATTTAAATTCTTTATGAAATTGTTAAAATCGATAATATTGAATTAATCTGTCATTTTATTTCGATTTTTTCAAACTTGAAATTCGTATTTTTTTAAATGTTTTTAATTTAACCATAAATTTAAGATATAGTTTAACGAAATATAAATATATCATTAATTCTTTTTTATTTTATTTATCTCGATATAACTAATAGGATACAATTAAAATGGCGAGTCATATTTCCTATGCAGTTAATAACAAATTATATATAATTTATTGCAATTTTATAATTTTGCATACTTATATATTCGTTTTTATATCAAATATCGAATATTACTGTACATTTTAATGGCTTATAGCAGTTAAGTAAAAAAAAATAATAATAACAGACAATCACAATGAAAAAAACAAGCATTAAGACTTTTGGGATTTGATGAAAATTTTTCTTTCGGTCCTTTATTGAAGTACGACGGTTAGAATCAATTTCCCAATGGAATTTTTCCAATTTGTTAAAAATATATACAGTACGTAGTGTAAAATTGTTTCGGGGTAACAGCTTAACCCTTTAAGATATATGGATAAATGCCAAATTGTCATGCAAATTTAGCGAAAATGAGATTTATAAAAATTGAGGACACACTTTCCTATTGCCAAAATATCACCAGAATTTTTATTATTTGCTGGTTTTTTAATGAATTTTTCCTTCAACTTCGATAGAAGATATTTCAACACTCGTGTAATATTATAAATACATTTTTTTTCCTCAAGTTAAAATATAATTTTTACATTTATTTATGGATTTCGTTCCATAAATTTTATCATTCTCTTATAACAATATCAATTGTTTTGAGGATCGAGTATAAATCTGAAAGTTTTAATTTTTCAAATACAAAATAGTGTAATTCTGAATAAGGAAGTTTTATCTAAACAAAGCTATATGAATTATTGTATAGTTTATATCTAATAAACATAATTAAAGTGAATATATTAGCATAAAAATAAATTATAGTTATTTGTTAAATTATAGTCTTTGTGTCATGGAATAATTCTTCATTTTTTAAAATATTTTTTAAATTTATATTTATTTTCGATAATTACAGTAATTAAATTTATTAAAACAGCTATAATTATTATATAAAACAATACTTTAATATTTAAAATTAATGAATTTTATTTTGTAAACGACAATTTATCATTTATGAATAAGCTTCTTAAAATATAGTTTTAAACCTGTTTAAATTATTATTGATTTTCAATAAGAATTATTCGTTTCAGAAAATTAATGGAATAACTTACTTTTTAATAATTTTCTAAGTATTTAAACAATATTTAGCTTTATACATTATTGATTTATATTAAGTTAAAGTTAACTATTTTACTTATTTTATTTGCTTCTTGAAGTTATAAAAATGATTTAAAGCAATGATTCGTATTTTGCTTCTTTCATCTGAAAGATTATGTGATAAAACCTTTATTTATAATTATTTTAAATCAATCATAAAAATTCTTCCGTATTAAAAAAACAATGAAATAATTACTATAGAAACTAAATAATCGACAATACGGACATCGAACCACTTGAAAATAACAGAATTTTAAACATAAAACGTAATTAAATTTATTTTTGTTTTTT